>NW_010132896.1:0-19104 GCF_000699245.1 Pterocles gutturalis | reverse complement strand
TCTCCCTGGTGCCTTTCCCTCTGGCACACTAGGGAGTTAACTCCACCAGTCGATCTCCCACTCACAGTCCCTGATGGCCCTCAGTCTCTTCACCTCATCTTTCAGCTCCACCACCACGGTGAGCAGTTCCACTAGAGGTGTGAAATGCTACTGTCAAACAAGGTATGTGGTGGCATGAACTGGGGCCTCTCCTGGTGGTTCCTTTTATTCTATTGCCTTTATCCCCATGTCGTAATTTAAGCCAGGAGAGACAAAACACACACCTTAATTACCACACAATAATAAGATCCAAGTGAAGGAGTTTGAGTATTTATCACCTCAGTGAAACAGCGGTCAATAATGCAGAGAACACGACAGAGTTACATGGAGAAAAGCAGTCACCTCTATTTCCACGTTCCCTGCAGAGAGGAGCAGGGCTCTCAGTGGTTGGGAGGAGCAGGGTGCTGAGCATGGTGGCTCTGCCCATGTGAGTTTAATCTTAGGCATCCCTGGATGTCCTCCACAGCCATGTGCCCCCCAAGGAAGAGTTGTGCCATCCCCCACTTTGGGCAGAGGTGGACTAGGTTGATAAGGAAGAGAGCATCTTCCAGGCCCTTGGGTCTTTACCAGCCCATGGACTGCTCTGACCTTTTGCTCATTGATTTGCATAGCAAGATCCTGAGAAAACATCCCCATGTAAGTCTAGTTTTTGTCACTTCTGTTAGTTACACCTTTTTTTCATCACATCTGCCCAACTGTCCATCTAACAAAAATTACATCCCTAACAACAACATAGCAACATACTGAAAGTTAAAATGTGGGCCTCCTCCGTCAACCAAACTACTTGACCAATGCCAGCTCCATTGGCAAGGATGCACCAGCATAGAAAAGAACACACACTGCACTCAGGGATTCTTAGCTTTTCCTGACTATTAAAATCTGCTAGACAAGATCTCAGACTTCACGCATTGCCAATTTCAATTTAAAAGGAGCAGTGAATTTTGCTCTGCTGATTCTTGGCTAGTATATCTCATAGGGCACACCTTTCTCTTCAGTGTTTTCTAGTTCTAATTTGCTATATTCCAGAGTTTCCAAATTCCACACCTACTAAGCACTCTGCAGGTGTAAATCAGACTTTTCACTGATTCTAGGTGATCACAACATTTGAGGATCTGACCTTTTAAGCTGTGCATCTCAGTTTTGCCCTTCTAAGTCTATTTATTGGTTTCTGTTCTAAAAACACTCCTGGGATAAACAAGATTATTTCATATTGGTAAGATGTGACTTTTCCCTAACAGCCAAATTAAGATGTGATATCTGATGAAATGCAAGGCCTGGTATTTCCTAGATGAGAACAATACCTATTTTAAATGTCAAATCACAACATCTTTACTATAAATCACTCATTCAACACCAATCTCTAGTTTTTGTTCCCATATAAAGGTCAAAGTGTCCCAGTGAACACAAGTTCTCTACAAATAGTAAGAGCTAATACTCTGCATGACTAAATGCCTGATAGAGACAACACATCACTTAGAGAAGATCTCAACATAGAAGCAGAGTTTATAAGAATCTTGGATAAGATTTTCTGGTATGACTTTCTGCAGGCAGCATGCCTGAAGGGCAGCAGAAGTGGCATAAATGGCTATTTTGCTGTCATCTCACACTGTATCTTCCCCATGGCTTTATCTCAGACCTCACCTTATCTGAAAAGCAATAGCACTTATGACATTAAAAGCAAGTGTGTTTTTTTCTCAGTTTAGTCTTGAACTACCAAACAGTTGTTGGTTTTCTAAAAAAATCATCTTAGAAAGACTGTTGTCTTTTGTCACACAAATGACAGAAAAAAAACAAAGGTCCAGTTTTGGTCTCACATTTATTTTAATCTTCGTGAAATTCATGGTTCAGAAGAGACATGGGAGAATAGTATTATTGGGGTGTTTGTTGTTTTATGGCACTATTCAGAACAGTTTTGTCAGGAAAGCTGAATGCCAAATTGTGTTAGAGAAAGCTTCCAACACCAACTTCTTGTTTTAAGACCGTAAAAGGCAAAAATAAACTGCCTTTTTCTGTGTGATCAAAGACCCAGCATAAAAAGTGTCAGGAGGACTTTAAATGCCAGCTCCTGTACTACCAATGTGTGTATCTTGGACTTCTTCCAATATGGGAGCAAGAGGCACTCTTATTTTCTTTTTAAATGGAAGAAAGCTGCCAAAGTACATAAGGAGAAGGATTAAAGCCATTTGCTTTTTGTTGGTTCTTGGGTGGGAACATTGTCAGGCAAAGCTGTATGCTGAATTCCCAGGGAATTTCACTCTTAAAGGCCAAGCTTCTGGATTTACCTCGTTTGGGAAGCTCTCCCTGAAAGGGATATTCATATCTAGGAATCAGCTCAATGCAGAATTGTTGTGCTGGTAAATTGGCTGTTGGCTATTCAAATGCTGCTCTGCATAGCAGCTCTTGCTCATTTTTTTTTTCTCTAGGTTGGGATGACTGGTGAGTCGGGCCTGTTTCAAAAAGCAAGATTGCAGAGCACCCTGGGTAATCCAAAGTGTATTCTTACAAAAGCAGGAAAAGAGCGTTGCTCTTGGTATCAATAGCTGCTAACACTGAATCTCCAGGGTTGCTTGCCAAGGCTGAACAATGACCACATGCACATTATTTCTGTCTTCTTGGAGCCTGTGATGGTCTTGCAGCTGTTATCCTGTACAGATACGGAGGGCTGTCTCTTGCTCTTAATCTACCCTGTGCCAGTCATTCTCACTGTTCTATATCTTTTGCTCTATTAGGTGGCCAGATTAGTGGGGGGAGAAAGAAAAATTTTTAAAGGAAGCTGCATGTTCTCAAAATATTCTTGCTATCTACATAAGCAGAAGTAAAAGATATGTAAAATCAGACAAAAAATGCAATTCTGAGAACTGTTTTGAGATGGAAATGTTTTTATCAACTCAAAAAAAAATCTTGGCAGGAATCACACTTCATGCTTTTCATACATCAAGGAGACATTAGAGATCTTGAGATATTTCCTTAAGGCTTTGCATTAAAATCCTGTACTGTAGAAAGGCTAGACCCATGATTAAAGTATTAGACAGAGCCTCTGGATTTCTCTTCCTAGAAGAATAACATATTTGTGACCTGCGTATGGATCACTTCATGCCTCTGTATTTCTGCCTGTAAAACGGGTTCAATAACAACTATGTACCATGGGTAAATTCTTGAGCTGTTTTGAAACATTTAGATGCTGCAGTGATGAGAACGAAATTTTTTTTTTTTAAGTGTGAAAAAATAACAATATATGCCACAGATATTGCACAGAAAAAACAGCTTGTCAGTAATTTCAGTTAGCTTCAGCAGATAGCAGAGAAACAAAACAAGAGCATATATAATTATCCAAAGATGAAAGCCACGTAATTCACCTTTAACCTACAAACTTCTTTGATTTTGAAATAAATTAATTCTCTGTTCATTAGTACAAGGCAATACTTAACTTTGTAATAAAGTCCAAATGTTCATATTATTGCTGAATCCTGCTGCTGAAATGTAGCTCTTTTAAAGCTAGCAGTAATCATTTGCAATACAGTAAGCAGATGGAGACCCCACCAGAAATCAATGTCCCATTGTAATAGGTCCTGTCTGTCTAGACAGTCAGAGACAGTCCCAGCCTTTGAAAAGATTACAGGCTGAATAGACAAGAGAGACAAAAAATGTGAAGAAGCCAGCAGACCACAAATGAAGTGTTGTGCTCAGGTTCCCAAGCCTGGTTCCTGGTGAAACGGAAATAAGAATATGCCTGAGGGTGCTGTGGCTGAGTGCCTCCTACATTACCTCCCACTTAGGGCCCAAAGTACGGACTGCTGAAGGGCTCCTGCTGCCAGTGAGAATAACAATGAAAGAAAGATAACAGGATCAGCCAAGGATTCTGCAGCTGAGGAGACATGACATGATATTTATCAGCTGTCTGCAGGAGGGAACCATATTTCTTCTGCACAGATGGATGTGCACATAATCAGCTTCTGAAGATGCAAACCAAGAGTTTCTGATTCCCACCCAGGTTTACCTAGTGATTACATTAAATCCAAGGATGTTTGGACCTGCATCTGACTAATTAGAATAATCAAAAATTAATTGCTGCACGAACACCAAAGTACTGGCAGGTGTAGCAGACCTGCTTTAACTAGGTCTTGTTAGGATTAAGCTTCTGTGAAAATGGTCTATATGACCTCCAAAAGCGTTTGCCAACTTCATCCAAACTTGGCAATGATGTTCCCATAAGATCTGTGAAAATATTTGGGTTGATAGACAGAGACAGAGTCAGTATCTCTCCAGTTGCATGACCTTATCCCACTGGACACTGGAGCTTCCACACAGCCAAACACAATAGGAATTGGGGTTTAGTTTGTTCACAATATGATTTGAGTTTGTTCATGGTATGACTTGTCTGTAAAAGCACCATTTGAACCTCATTTCTGTGCTTCCTTACCTAACTTTCTTCTCTCCAAAGTCAATAGGACTGAACATCATCTAAATCAAAGTTGTGTTTTTATATGTACATTTTGACTGTGAGGGGTTTTTGTTTTTCTTCTTAGCATCTTATCCTGAAGCCTTGAGAAAAATCTGAAGTCCAGAAACAGTCCTGTCAATCCTGGTAAAGTCACTTATGAACCAACAAAAAGCAATAATGATTTAAAAATGTATGGCCCGGGCTTACCTCACTGGTCAAGGACCTTCACAGTGTAATCTTCCTCAGTACACTCTGAAAAATCTGTCCTTTGAACGGGGAACGTTTCAGGGCAAGGAACACACCGGTACATGCAGTACCTACATATTGCAGATGCCAGAATAATATGAATGAATGACAGCATCTTTTTCTTCATTAATCTGAACATAGAAGGCCTTCAATGATTCAGTTTTCTCATAAAGAGGACTTTGGTTTCATGAATCATTGCCTGGATATTTTCAATATCAAGGAGTGTCAGAAGGACAGCTTTGCATGCAAGATTGATTTAATAGAGCAGATCTACACACCAACTGTAAAAGTCACATCAGTGCTGATGCTGATAGTCCACAAATATACATTTGCTGAAAGCTTTGCTTAACATTGTAGTACATGGATATCATTATTTCTTTTAAAAACAAGGCACTGAACCATTGACATCCTTTCCTGATGGGCTCAAATGTGCTGGTCCAGATTGTTGATTAGTTGCTCAGATTGTTTCAGTCAAAGACTTTAAAAAATTATTTCATTTTATAGCCATTTCAACAGCTTATTTACAGACATACTGAACAAGACCTGGTACAGACACATTAAAATGAGTATGCCTTTTTTAGTGAGGCTTTTTTGGGGATAACTGACAAACAGATAACAAATGTTTAAGTTCTGGGAGATGGATTTGAGGAAACAAACACCTACTTCTGATTAATATAAGAATCTTATCTCTTATAAGAATCTTAGTCATAGATGAAGAATCCATTTTCCCAAACATATAACCTTCTATTTAAGAGTATACTTCAATCCAACTGTATTGCATACTAAATAAGAGGGTTTTCTTAATTAGGAAAAAAGTTCTTATAAGCAAGTCCATTGTGCACTTTTCTTATTCATGTCTGTGCACGTGTAAAACAGCTTGTTAACCATGCTGCTTACAAAGTCCGCTTGATACAGGGGTCATTCAGCCTGAAGAAGAGAAGGCTCCAGGGGACCTTATTGCAGCCTTCCAGTACTTCAAGTACTTCCAGTACTTCAAGGGGCCTACAGTAGAGATGAGGAAGCACTCTTTATCAGGGAGCTACACTCCCTGGTAGGACAGGGGTAATGGTTTTAAGCTGAAAGAGGGTAGATCAGGTATGAGGAAGAAACGTTTTCCTGTGAGCGTGGTGAGGCAGTGGCTCAGAGAAGCTCTGGATGCGCCATCCCTTGAGGTGTTCAAGGCCAGGCTGGATGAGGCTTTGAGCAACCTGGGCTAGTGGAAGGTGTCCCTGCCCATGGCAGGGATTTGGAACTAGATTATTTTTAAGGGCCCTTCCATCCCAAACCATTCTATGATTCTATGATTCTATGCTATTCTATATCACATTGCAAATTCTGTTATCATTGTGTATGTTTGTCTCCTCTGTGACCTTTTGCCTCCAGATTCAGCTGAAGTCCCCTGGGAGGTGACAGAAAGAAAAAAAAAAACACTTTATCTTGGCCAGATTTAATAGTGGAGGGTCATGAAATCCTGGTGATCAGCTATTCAATTACCGTCCATTTAATCATACAGCAACAAAATACTTGGCAATAGCTCAAGGCAAACTAATTGTTCCAATCTGAAACTCAGCAGGGTGACAAATGAGCTGCAGATGAAGTGGTGATGTATTTTGAACATCTGATGGGTCTGATCTGGGAAGCTCCTGACAAGGAGTCTACTGACAATCTGGGAAATGTTCTCTCTTAAGTCATGTCAAAAAATGAGGAAAGACTGGGAACAGAGAAACAGCTGCTGGAAGGAGAGGAAAAGGACACTTTCAGGAGGAAAAGGGGAGAGGAAGAAGCGTGGACTCTTTAAAAGCTTCTACTCTAAACCTGTTTATTTGCAGCAAGGGCACAGAGGCAGGCCAATGTGTACAGCTTGTGCTTTTTTTGTTGGTGTTTTTTCACCTCTGTATTTCTTGCACCAGCCAAAAAACAATTAGGCTTGCTGGAACTCGTGTGTTCTGGGAGAACCCTGTGGTAAGCTCAGAGAGCTCCTAGGCTTGGAACTGCAGAAAGGAATTAGCTGGAGGACTCTGGGTATCAGTACTGGTCCTGAAGGCTGGCCTGTGAAACTCTTGCCACAAATGTTGTGGCACGCCCAAGAGACAGAGGCAGAACCTGGAATCCCACCAGTATTGACTAAGCCCACTGGGACTCAAAACATGGTGGCTGAGTGAGTATCTGCAGGTTAGTGACAGTGCAGCCTTTTCCTCTACAGAAGGTAAACACACCAGGTGAGAGTCTAATTGGCTCCAGTACACCTTAGAGAAGCAATCATTATTCACTACTGGAAAAACATAGAAGTTAGTTGGATTTTGTTCTGGTTCAGGCTGGAAATTCAGATGTTCCTTGCTAAGAACTCAAAAGTCAGGAGACATGCCAAAATGCTTGAGTTTTGAGGACAAAATTTCCTGGAATGGAGGTACATATGGTTGCATTGCTCTTTCCATGGGGTAGCACAAAAGCTTTCAAAAATGAAGAGATGGATGTACCAAAATGATAGAGTGATGAAGTAGAAATTATTCAAGTGGAACTTATGAAGAAATTATTACATCTTTTTCTGTAAGGTATAACCTGGTGAATAGCTGCAAATACCAGAAATTACAACAAAATTTTATCTTTAAGAAAAGATGTTTTTTCACTGACCTTGAAACAGAAGGGAATATGCATTGCCAGAAGCCAAAGGTTGAACATTATTACCAAATAATTCAGAATAAAATTTTCAGTTTTTTGGGGAACAAAACCTCTCTCTTTACAGCATTTACTGTGATCTTTAGTGGAGGGGCACAGGACTGGGAGGGATGCAAGAAAAAGTAAAATAAACTGTAAGCTGAAGGGATGAGTTATGTATGTCTGTTCATTAAAGTGGTTGCTAGAGACGGAGGACAGTTTTGAAATCAGAGCAGTTGTTTCTCATTCATTGTAATCCAGCTCCAGAAACCTGAGAAGATCATAAAAATGACAGAGAGGTCCAGGTTGGAAGGGGATTCCAACCTTCTGTGGAGAGCAGTGTCTTTAATTAGGTTATCCAGGCTTTGTTGAACTGAGTCTTGAATACTTTCATCAAGGGAAAGTCCACCACTTTGCTGTCTCCCATGTCTCGTTGTTCTCATGGTGAATTTTTTTTTCCTGTATCTAGACAGAATTTCCCCTGCAATTTGCATGGTGTCTATAGGTGTCCAGTTTATGAAGATGGTTCCTAATTCAACTTTTCTCCACTACTGATAGCTGCACATTTGTTTGTCATTGCTTCTCAGAGTAGAGACTTGGAGGCTAAACTCACTCGTGATGACACAGGCAAAGAAAGCACTGATTACTTTAGTCTTTTCTGTGGACATTTTCAATTAATCTTCCAGTCTCACTCAGCAGCACACCTACAGCTTCCTTGTACTTCCACTTGGTAACATAAAACAGCCTTTTTTTTTCTATGTTTGACATAGAATCATAGAATCGTAGAGTTATAGAATGATTTGGGTTGGACAGGACCTTAAAGATCTTTGAGTTCCAACTCCCCTGCCATGGGTACTGACATCTTCCACTAGACCAGGTTGGTCAAAGCACCATCCAGCCTGGCCTTGAACACCTCCAGGGATTGGTTATCCACAACCCATATGCTTCCTCATATCTAATCTAAATGTAAATCTACTCTCTTTCAGCAGAAAAACTGTTACTGCTCATCCTATCAGTACACTCCCTGGTAAAGAGTGCCTCCCCATCTCTCCTGTAAGCCCCCTTGAAGTACTGAAAGGCTGCTATAGGGTCCCCTCAGAGCTTTCTTTTCTCCAGGCTGAACAACCCCAACTCTCTCAGCCTGTCCTTGTACGGGAGGTGCTGCAGCCCTCTGATCATCTTCATGGCTCTGCTCTGGACTCGCTCCAACATCAACATCTTCTGCAAGTTTGAGCTCTGGTGAGCGTTTCCTTTCCTAACTACATTTCTGCATGCAGGAGCAATATATCTATATTTCTTTGTGGGAGTCTCATGTTTTTGATCTCTCTCATTTTTCTGTTCTGCATATTGAGCACCCTAAGTAGCTCAACTTTTAACCAGGCTGCTTTCTTTTCTGACAGTTCTTTTCCTGATGGAAGGTGTAGATGGCTCTTATACTTTGAGAAGGCTGTCTCTGAAAATCTCCCAGTACTCCTGATCAGCTTTGCTCTCAAATGCAGTCTCCATGAGATCTTTCCTAAAAATTCCATGGGGAAGTTAACACTTGCCTTTCTTGGGTTCAGGGTCATTATTCAGCTACTTGTCTTCCTCAAGCCCCTTAGGACCTTATGCTTCACCGTCTTAGGGTTACTGTAGGCAAAGCTACCAGAAAGTCTTCATTACCACTAACAAGTAGGTCCAGAAGAGCACCAATCGTAGTCAGTGTATGCACCAATGGCCTCAGGACACAGTATGTCCTCAGGACAGAAAGGTGGATTGCTTGTGCACCACTGTGTTGCTTTCACAGCAAATATCAGGGTAGCTGAAGAATGGGTATCTGCTTGCATATGCCACTTGAGTGACCCACTGGTAACCAGATGAAGTCTCTTTCAGGAAAGAGACGGTTTTCTTGCAAAAGGCATCGGAACAGAGCGTGTCCTGGATGTCTGTTCAGGATTTGCTGTAAGTCTGTATGCTATTTCTCTAGCAAGCTGAGGTAGAGAAAAAGAATTAGTGAGGTGGTTTTGAGAGCTGATCATTCATACATAGACATAATCCAAATTTATGGCTGCAGGTGAACACCTGAGACTTCAAAATGTGCAGGAGAAAAAGATCCTTTTCACTGACAGTTTGGGTAGGAAAAGGAGGACTCCGAACTAAAGCTACCAGCGGAAGCAACAGGCAAGGCCTTTTAATTGTCATTTACTTTGTACAGCTGACATTGAAAGAGACAATGAAAGCTGACTGAACCTTGCCTTCTAAGCTTAGTCATAGCCAGGCTGCACTGCCTTCATGAACAAGAAAGAAGCTGGGCACATCAGTACAATTTCAATACAAGCAAGTCTCACCTTTGTTTGACCCTCCCCACCATTTCACTGACTTTATGATGGCAGAGAAAGAGCCTGCAGCTAAAATGTACTCGCAAACTCAACTTGTTCTCCTGCAGCAGGACTGGCAATCTGGGTATTACAACCTTCCATTCCATAAAAATGTGAGCTTTAGAAGATTCATCTGAGCAGGAATTCTGCTGGAACAATAGAAAGCTCATTATTGTTTGTATTGCATCAGCAACTAAGGGCTTACATGGAGATCTCTGCCTGTTCTCAGTGGGTTAAAATCCATGTCCCAGAGATCCTGCCATCCAGAGAGAGCAGGCAGGCTGCGGGAGTGGTGTTGGGGAAGAGCTGCCCTGCCACAGGGGCTCACACACTTGGAGCTCTGAGAAGGTTTCAGACAGACCAGTGGCCCTGGTCTGGGCCACTTGCAGTGAATGCAAGCAGTGAGGCCTTGTCCAGCAGCCTGAACCAAAACGTGATTTTGATGAAGGTACCGCAAGAAGGAATGTTCCTTCTTTTTCAGAACTGCATGTTGTTCTGACAATAAACTTTGGCTTCCAGTAGCAAAGTACTGAATCAATCACATGATCACTTAAACTGTTAATTTTCATTACTTATCAAATATTCAACAAGCAGCATTTTACATTATGTTTTCTACAGTTGTTAGTTCCATTTACCTCAGTGGTAGAATATCAACTAAATTAATACATCTGTTAAATGAGCAATTAAAAAAAATTAAAATAGTTTAAAAGCGTATTTTAAGAATGAGTGTTATTTTTCTTCTTGGGAAAGTTATGCAAGTATGCAACCATGTAGATGTACATTCAAGGAATATTATTAACACCTGACATATTATTTATTTACTAAGAGTGTGATAAATTCTCTCATACTACATATCTGAAAAAAAACTATTGTTAACCAGCATGGATAACCTCAGTGAAACAGAATTAAGCACAGAGAATTAGAATAAAGTTAAGAATAAATATAAATAGAATTAATATCAAATGTAATTCTTAACAATGTGGAAAACAATCACAGAGGAAGATACTTGAATTGAAGAATGTACTAGATAACTTCTGCCCAAAATCTAAGCAATACTTCAAGAAATCCTTAATGAGATACATCGATCAGGATCATAAAATCATAGAATCATTAAGGTTGGAAAAGACATCAAGGATCATCAAGTCCAACCGTCAACCCACACCACCTAACCCACTAAACCATGTCCCTAAGCACCACATCTACACGCTTCTTGAACACCTCCAGGGATGGTGACTCCACCACTTCCCTGGGCAGCCTGTTCCAATGCCTGATCACTCTTTCAGTGAAGAAATTTTTCCTAATATCTAGCCTAAACCTTCCCTGGTGCAACTTGAGGCCATTTCCTCTTGTCCTATCACTTGTTACTTTAGAGAAGAGGCCAGCGCCCACCTCACTACAACCTCCTTTCAGGTAGTTGTAGAGAGTGGTAAGGTCTCTTCTCAGCCTCTTCTCTAAACTGAACAACCCCAGTTCCCTCAGCCGCTCCTCATAAGACCTGTGCTCCAGACCCTTCACCAGCTTCGTTGCCCTTCTCTGGACCTGCTCCAGCACCTCAATGTCCTTCTTGTGGTGAGGAGCCCAAAACTGAACACAGGATTCAAGGTGCGGCCTCACCAGTGCCGAGTACAGGGGCATGCCACTGACGTATACAAAAAGTTGTTGATCCACCTGTTTGTTGCTTTATCAATATCAGTAAATGAATTTATAATGGAAAAACAGAAAACAGACGAAAGTGACTTATCCAATGTCTACATACAGCTTGAGTACCTATGATTAAGACAGTCAGGTAGAATCCTGTTGCCAGAAAAGATAGCTTGCTTCTTATTTATGGGGAAAATGGACTTTCACTTCTTAAACCTTTGTTGTCTACTTAATCATTCATGCTTACTATCAGGATGAGACAAAAAAGATATTTGAGTACCACAGACAGACTTGTTTAAATATCACGGATGATTCAATGTTAAGGTTAATTCCAGTCAAAGCTGAAGACATTCTACCCTTAAGTTTTCAGATTTGAAATTGAGGGATGAGCTATAATTGCCTATCGGCAATTTAATCAGTACATGAGGATAAATACCTCAATACTTTTTCGCTAAAGGACTATTTGAATTGCATATTCTGGGGTTCAGCAAAAAAAATCTTCTACCAAACATGATTTCCATTGAACTGAAAGAATTATTTTGGCCCTCCTCATATGTAATTTAATATTTCTGTGGTTGGTAGTGTTTTTGTTAAAAAGAACAACAGGAAATAAATACTAATTCTATACTCTTTCTTGTTTTCTTGCCACCCATTAGAAGTGTTTGCTACGAAAGAAACTGGCACAAAGAGACTGCCTATGAAGATTTTTCTGTATGGAATTAGACAGAGATAGTCAACTGCCTTTTGCCATCCTGGAAATGAAAGAGCAAAAGGACTATATCTTACTTCATGCAAGAACTGAAGTGACAATTACAAATTCCTTTCTCCTAACAAAGTATAGAAATTGGATTCAACTAAGTAAATGTATGACCGTGCAAGTGAATATATTAGTCCTTACATAGTCATAATAGGCTTTTGTATTATCTTTTTTATTAATGTATATAAGCAGCAGTTTTGAACAGAGCATTTGTAAATTATTGAATGCTATACATAAACTGGGCCACCACAGTGAAATCGAGTATGAGGAAGCAATATAACTGAGAAGTAATATTATTTCAACAAATTTGATTAAGATTTGATATGTTGCTTATGTCAGTTTTCACAATAGCCATATATTTGGATTACAGACATTAGTTTAATAACGAGCTTGAGAAATCTGACTCAAGCTGTGAAATAAAACAAAATCTCACTTAAAAGCAGTATAAGATAGATTCTTCTTATATTTACTATAAGTAAAGAAGAAAATTAAAATTTCCAGACTGTAAGGCTTCAGGAAAAGATAGCCAGCTTCTAAAAATATATACATATACTACCATCATAAGCTTTATAAGTTAATAGCAAACTATATTGAAGTCTAGAATAATCCTGTTGGCATCATCATCTTTTAAATCAAAAATGTCAAAGAAGAAAGAACATCTCTGCAGGACCGACGGTGTGTTGAAAGATTAACTTTTCTAGAGCTTTGATGCCATCTGCTGGATGGGTAAAAAGATGCAATGAGCCTGAGACGTACTTCTGCCACGTGGAGGTGTGAGCATGGGCTATCTGTCCCCAGAACTGTTGGTACCCAACAGGATAGCTTCAGAATTAGGAAACAAATCCTTCGTGTGACTGGGCAGCTCTCCAGAGAATGGAAGAAAGACTAATAAAAGAATAAGCAAAACAGCAAACCGACATCTTGATCCCACGCAAAGAGGTAACAACCATTTCAGGAAAGAGGAAAGCGGACACCAGCTTCACATCTTTTGAAAAAGTTTCTCCAGCAAGACTGCTTTCAAGACCTTTCCATTTGGGCCCTAAACTTAGCACTTACGTCTAGCTTTATGCAAGAAGACTTACTCTTCAAATATGAGGCACACAAGAAGAAACTGCAACAAAACTACAAGGATGGGTGGTTTAAGATTTACATCTTCATTTTAAAACACAAAAGACTGACAAATTGAACTCCAGAGATAAAAGATTCATGAAGGACTTTTTGTCCTTTGAAGACCCACAAGAGTGAGATTTTCAGTCTATTTAACTGGACTCCGTATTTCTGCTCTGTAAGTTTGGACTATTACACTGGCAAGCTCTGAATACTATAACATGCAAACCAGTAAGCCTTTTGGGATACTCCCACTTCAGAGAGAAAATGGCCATGTCACTTGGGAGAGAAAAATGAGACAGTGTGATAAGTGAGCAGTAAGATTTGGGAACCTTCTCCCAGACTAGCAGCAATCAGATACTTGAGGAATGCATGTTGAGGCACAACCTAATTATTTTTCCATATTCAATACACTCAATATTTTAATATTAAGATTGAAAAAATCATAATTTATCATATTAAAATTACATTCTTACTGTAGGGGTGACCAACATTGACTTTTATCATTGTTTTCTGTACAGACTGCAGACATGAATATTCCAGCTAAGCTAATACATCTCCATTCCAGCCCTGGTCGTGGAACTGTCTGGATCTTTTGGATGGTCCTTTGCTCTCTCCTTTTTCACCAGCTGGAAATTAAGAGTGTCTTCGACACTGCTGGAAATCTCTGATGAAACCACAGCATTTCTAGAGCCATGGCAACCAGCTGCAGCTACCATGTGTGGCTGCTGTGCTGAATAGTTGTGGCTAAGAACTGTTGGAGAATATCCTGTATTCTCAGCAGGTGTAAGTGATTTGCTGCATCTTGAGTGCTTTGGGCAGCATGTATACCTGCAAAAGCATGTAATTCACGTGAACTGTCTGTCTCTGGTGCCTCAGCTGGAAACATGAAAGCTCTGTCTCTTACAAGAAGCAGCACACTGCTAGGGTTATGGCCAGTTTTACTCTTCTGTCTCTCAATATGAAGTGTTACTGATTATGTGCTAGTATTGCTCCACTATCATCAGCTTCATTCTGTTTACTCCTAGCACCCTCCACCGCTCCTTTTAATAAGTGTGCATATTTTATGGAAAAATAATCCTTTCAATCTCGTCTCTTACAACAGCCACTCAACAGCCGTGAGCAGGAGAAAGAACAATTCATAACTTCTGATAACTCCTTTAATTTCTCTCCTCAGTGCAGACTAACTTGGACAGCACAACCTCCATTGCATCCCACTGAAGCTTAGTCAAAGTGTGCTTGCTTTGCCTTGGTTTGATGTTTGCCCTTTCTGCTCAACTTGAATGAGTTTATGCTCAGCTTTGCAGTTTTTAAACGTCTTTCTCACCTCAAACAAATTATCCCTTTCAGGCCTTTTGCACTCCTAACAATCTTATTTGTAAGATACCATTGTAGCAGAAAGTGTTACTGTAACCATCAACATTTGTAACCAGACAGGCAAGTGAACAGTGTATAAATCCTGAAATGGATTTGCTGCTTGTTCAGACCTCTCCTTGATCTCACAAAACACTATTTAGCCAAGAAAGTGTACAGACAAACCCAGCAATATCTGTCTAATTCGATTTTCCCCTTCACTGAGCCTGTCTTCCGACAAACAGTGGATGACTGTTATTTCTTGTTCTCACTGATGGTTATTTAATTTGCTTCTTAATTTTAATTGAAAAAATATTATGAAGCTAATTTTCAAGTCATCACACTTTGCAGATCTATTGAGTCCTCCCCATGCAGAAAACAGAACTGCACACAGCTAAGATCAAAATTGTTAGCTGATTGGTTACTTTCTGCAGGATTAATAGGCAGGACTCTTTACTCCTGGTTTGGAGCCCTACCCACTGCTCTGAACTACCTCTTAAACTTGCAGTTGGAAGCCTAGGAACACAGTGGTAGAAGGAAAAACAGCTGGTTGGGAGCAAAGAAGGAAAAGCACTCTATCAAATCCCAGGAAAATCAGCCCTCTGTTTTATCCATATTTCATTTTACCCGTAGCCATGTGCAATCAGCCAAACCTGGTACACTCACGTGTATTTCAGTCCCTCACAACAGTGCAGACAGAGCCAGAAAAGCCACAATGGAAAGGGGTACATGACTTTGTTGTGGTTTAAGGCCATCTGGCAACTAAGCACCCCACAGCTGCTTACTTCCAGTGGGATGGGGAAAAGAATCATGAGAACAAAAAGTAAAACCTTGTGGATTGAAGCAAGGACAGGGAGGGATCACCCACCACTTATGGTCATGGGCAAAAACCAGATTTGATTTGGGGAAACACAAAACCAGTATTAATTGTTGTAAAATTGTTAATTTGTTAACAATCAAAAGCAGAGTAAGATACTGAGAAAGAGAACCACATCTTAAAAAGGTACCTTCCCCTCATGCCTCCGTTCTACCTGGGCTCAAAGGCTTTGCCTTGAAGGTAGATTTCTCTTGCTTCTCCGCCTGGTAGCACCACGGACGGGGAAGGGGGTTTGTGGTCAGTCTCTGACTCTCCTTCCTCCTCAGGGGAGGGCTCCTCACAGTCTTTCCTGCTCCAGCGTGGGGTCCCTCTCACAGAAGAGTCCTTCACAAACTACTCCAATGTGAATCCTTCCCATGGCCTGCAGTTCTCCACTAACTGCTCAGGTGTGGGTCTCCTCCACGGAGTCACGGCCTCCTTCAGGCACAGCCACCTCTTCCAGCATGGGGTCCTCCATAGTGGAGATCGATTGCAGGTGGATCTCTGCTCCATTGTTACCCTCCATGGGCTGCAGACCAAGCTCTGCTTCAGTTCCATTGGCTGCAGAGGGACATTGTGCCTCACCATGGTCTTCACCATGGGCTGCAGGGGACTCTCTGCTCCGGCACATCCTCCCCCTCCTTTCTTCACTGACCTTTGTGTCTGCATAGTTGTCTCTGTCTCATCCCGCTCCACTCTGCTGCAGGTTCTTTCATTGTCTCCTGAGAAACTCCCGCCTCTCAGGTGTGGGGTGCGCTGGATCAGTCAGGCCAGGGCTGTAGCAGAGGCAGGGCCTGCAGCGAAGGATTGGATGGTGAAGAATCGGGTCGCCGTGAAGGCCGGGCAGGTGGACTGGCTGGGCCGCGGCCGGGGACAGGGCTGCGCCCCTGCTCTGTATGCTGCACCCCTCTTAAATACATCATTCACAGAGGCGCTGAGTGGCTCAGCCTTGGCCAGAGGTGGGTCTGGCTTGGAGCCGAGGAAGCTTCTAGCAGCTTCTCACAGGAGCCATTCCTGTAGCTTCTGCCCCTGCTTCCAACACCCCACCACACAAACCCAAACAGACTTAAACGTGACATGTCCTCACTTCAGTTAACATTAGAAAAATCTTTACCTGAGGAGTTCAGTAGTGACTCAACCATAAATGTGAAACAGCCAGTTGAACAGGCCAGTCCTTCAATGGACTTGATGGACTCTGCAGAGCTCAGTTTGGTAACAGCACCCTCGGACATGGTACTTTGCAGGCGCATGATATTTGCACTTGCTACCGTGAGCACAGGAATCCTGATGATAAGCTGGATATCAGAAACATACAACATGCCAGCTGAAGATCTGACACTGAAGTGTGCAATGCAAGTTTTTACAGTGGACTGCCATTCATGGCTTTGGGACAGAGGGACGGCCCCTTTGAGCTAAGAGAGTCTGCTGTTACCTGGAAGCTGAAGTTTCTTCTCCTCAAGGCTGGAGGCCGGAGAGAACAATCTGTTTATCTATTTTACGTTTCAGCCTTTCACAATGCTGTAACTATTCCTTCTGCCCTAGGTGAATGCCTTGCTGAACCTTGAAATTTGTCTTGTAAGTAGTGCCCAACTGGAACGTGTGCAACAGCCAGCTAAGAATCTGTACAGATCCCTTCTACGTGATAGCACCCAGCACGCTTCTCAGTCACCTAATGAAGCAAGGCATGCTCCCAGTGAGTGTGCTGCCCCATTAGCATTCAAACACTTGCTGTGGTGGTTTGCATGTGAGTAGCTGTGAATGCCTTGACAAAAAATTACAATGACAATGTACAAGGGAAGGCAGAAGTACACGTCAGGGATGTGTGAGCGTCTGTGTGTGTCTGTGTGTATGCACCTGTGTGCTACGGAGTGTCTAGGCACAACAGCAGCATTCAGCTCAAGTCATCTGAAGCAATCCAAAACCCGTGCTTGCTAGCAGAGCCTAGGCTGTACCACCTTCCATTATAGTAACGTAAAAATAGCCTTGAGTGCCAAGGGCCATCCACAAATACTGGATGTTCTGCTGACACCCTTGCATAGCAGAAACAGTATCAGATTGACTCCATGTCATCTTAGAAATCACTAGTGACACTTGCAAAAATGGGGATTAGTACCATCACGGTATAGCAGGCAAGAAGCTGACTGTATGAAGAAGAGAGGCAGAGGGATCTGTAATGACAGCAGGGGATCATTAGCTTGGAAGTAAGCTGTATGACAAAGTCTTCAGGGACTGCTGTTTGGACTCATCTTACTGGAAATGTCATAGAATCACAGAGTAGTGTGGGCTGGAAGGGACCTTAAAGATCATCCAGTTTAAGGCCAAGAAAGATTAAATCAGTTTGCAACAGGTGCAGAGAAGGACAGCTAAAATAATCATAGGAAAGAAGGCAAAACTACAGAAGCCTGGCATATTTAGTCTCACAAAGTGAAAGCCAAGAGGAGTGCAATTACTGTACATGAATACACTCTGAATGCTGAAATCCCACATGGCCATGCTGGCCCAAGACCAAATAGGTTTAAACTGGTCACAAATAAATTTATGGTGGAGGCAGGAAGGCATTTAGTTTCCAAAGAGGGGTTTCTGACCCGTCATACTTTATTTCTGGGGTCATAACGCCAAAAAAACCCTGAAGCAAACAACAACAACAAAACAACAACCTGAATTTGTTTTAAGATGTTTCTAGGACATAAGGAGTCCTATTTGATCTGCTGGCCATCTCTCATATTCCTAGTTTCCACGTTTGAGCTGGAGCACCATGTGTGGACACAGAACTACCGTGTTCCCGGCATGGCTGAGTTTCTGGTCACTGGCACTGGTTCTCCTGGCGGACTTCAACCTCCCTGGCACCTGCTGCAAGGGAAAGGCCATCAGGGAGTTTTTTGGGGGTTGCCAGGGATAACACAGATGCTGGATGGAACAACTTGCCATCATGCTGTCCTGGATGCGCTATTTAAGACCAAGCAAGAACTGCTCAGGGCTGTGACAGTGAAGAGGAGCCGTGCCTGCAATGATCCTGATACAGAGGAGTTCAAGATGCTGGAGGGGGGCGTTAAGAAGGTGAGTAGTCCTGGACCTCATGAGAGAAAGCTGTGGCTTATGCTGGGAAGATGTAGGTGGGAGGCAGCTTTTGTGGGAGCCAACTCTGAAGGGCCAAAGAGCTCAAAAGGACTATCAGGCCTTTAAGGATAGCCTGCAAACACATGAGACGACCATGCTGCTGCTCAAGAAAAAAGCACAACAGATCTATCAGGAGGCTGTCATAGATAAACAGGGAATTCATGGCAGAGCAATGCAAAAAAAAAGAAAAAGATGGGAGTTATGATGAGTTATGAAAGAGGATATAGAAACACTGCTGAGGTGTGCAGAGACACAATCAGGAAAACCAAAGCTAAGCCAGGGTTAGCAAGCGAGAGGAAAAACAACAGGAAGGGCTTCTGCTGCTATGTAAATAGTAAATCAGGCAAGGAACAGTACGTGGCTGCTTGCCAGACAGGTTGAGTGATGCGGTAACAGCAAATGTGGGCAGCGCTGAGGTACTCAGTACCTTCCTCATCTCAGACTCCACTGACTCTGTTCCCAGGCCTTTCAGCCCAGAGGCAGGGATCAAGGAGCAGAGGAATTCCAGTCTCATAGGATGTTCAGCTCAGGGGTC
>NW_010132895.1:0-9625 GCF_000699245.1 Pterocles gutturalis | reverse complement strand
TTGAATGCTATCATAATTTCATAATTTTGTGATTTTTTTTCTTCCCCTCCACTTCTTACATTTTATCTCTCTCTCATTTTATATGAGTATCTTTTAGAAGTATCTATACCTTTTAGGCAGCCTATCTGTATCTATATATATGTAACAGTTTAGGTAGCTATTGAATAATCTAAATGTAAAAAAACCTGTGAGAACAGCAGTTTCTCCCTTGTATCTCTTTTTACGGTTGAATCTAGAAGGGATGAGAGATAGCAGAGAAGCAGATACTATAGAAATCACTAGATAGCATAGTGACAACTATAACTATGGCAAAATGGAGCTGGCATGTGCTACTGATCCAAGTATGTATTCAGCTTCTTGAGCAGGCTTTGCAGCTCTCAAAGAGGTCTTTATTTTTGCTACTATATATCTCAATATACATGTATATTAGGTGAGGTGACTGGAGAGCAGAAATGCTTAGACTTTTGAGGCCAGGGTAGTCATGAGAATAAAAAGGCAATGCGCATATAACTTGCAGATTTAGTTGAAGAGATATATAAAGGCTGCTATCTTCCTTTTAATATTTCTCAATCAGTTCAGTGCTCAGGATTTTTTTAAGTGTGAGGAAGCCAGACACACTAGGAATGTGTCCCTGACTGTATCCTAGATCACTAGATTTTGCATAAATACTTAGAAATGTACTTTCTACAGCAGCACAGATCAAACCTGCTTCATCCATATACTGATTCATATACTGATTCAACTTTCAAAATGAATTTCTAAAACTGATTAGGCAAAGTTACAGATTTACCAACTGTTTTCCAGATCTCTTGAAGTCCTACTATTATTGCTCTAAACTAGCACCAAACCCTTTCACGTAAAATCATCTACCAGTGTCAGATACCAAAAAAATCACAAAATACCTCGCAATCCTCAAATCCTGTTAGTAACTGTATTTTTACTTAACAATGAAAACCACCCTCTCTCAGGGTCATCTCAGTCTCTTGGTCACTCAGTTTCCAGGACTGCAGTTTCGGGATCGTTAACTGAGAACAGGCTGAGCCTTGGTAATTGGGTGGTGAGCAATATCACTGTGTATCACTCATTTGTGTATTTGTGCATATTACTATTATTGTAATCATTATTAATATTTCCAATATTATTGTAGTTTGGATATTAAATTCTTCTTATCTCAACCCATGAGTCTGTTTTCCCTTCACCCCTTTAATTCTCTCCCCCATCCCAGGGAGGGGAAAGGGAGGAGAGTGAGTGAGGAGCTGTGTTGTGTAAAACTACAACAATGGGTAATATTGCAGAATATTCCATAAGAAAACTGTAAACTCCTCTTTCTGTTTGCAAGACCACCACCTGAGAAATACAAAGTCTATGCCAGTATGGCATACAAGAAATTTTTTTTTAAGTAAGTCCACTTTTGACTTCACCAGATTTAAAAGTATTAAAACTGCCTTTTTATCAGTATTTTTCCTATCTTATCTATTAGTCCATTAACACAAAACAATATAACCCCTTTTCTCTAATTTTAGATGTATTTAGAATATTGTTCTGTGGGTCTGAGAAAAGAAAACTGTCATCTTTCTTCTCTGTGTTCTCCTTCATTTTATTACTTCAAAGGTATGACCCAAGAGTAGTGGTTATTAGTGTTTGCTTACCTTTCATCACGGAAATTAAAATATGTTGTAAACCAGCATTTTAAAGCATATGAGCTGACCCTTTTATTTTTTTTTTTTCTTATAGTAAAAAAGAATTAATCTTATTTGGGATTATATTACTACAATTTTATTGATTGATGTGATATCAAAAACACCTTACCATGTATACAAGGATTAATCACCTACATTTTAGATGTTTTCCACAGTCTCCAATGAGAAGATTTATAGATTTATCTGTTAGAGGAACCGAAAAATCAGAAAATGGTTAACATAATATAAGTTATAAAGTATATGCATCTATTTTCATTGCTTATCTTTTTTATTAGTGTAAATGAAATCTCATATGCTAACAAAAGTTAATATTTCCTTTTTTCTTCTTTAGTTTTCCTCAACTCATCTATCCTAAACTTGTTCTGGTTTCTCTGCCAGATATATTTCATGAGTGATTTTCTACATAGACATTTGTGTTGTTGTTTTCAGATTAACAAATATGTGCATGTTTTGTGCTGATATTTAGCTGTCCAGGTTATGGTTTTATAATTCAGAATATATAAAATAACTGCACAATAATATTTACATACTTTCTTCTCTATGTTTAAAGTCATTAAATTCTGTGAGGATATGTGTACAAGTCTAAATTGAATGCCTGCTGATTTCAGAAGTTAAAATGCACAGTAAATTATATCTTCAAAGATGTTTGATTTTTATGTATGCCTACCTAAACTAAACTTCAGCATTTTTGAAATAAATGTCTGAAAACATAACTTTTCAAAGTAATTTTCAACGTTAAGCAGCTTCAATCATATTTGTACAATATAAACAGGTTGGTATTTTAACTGTTGTCTCTCCATTCAGAATTTCTGGAAAATTGTGGATTTATTTTTATAACATATTTTAGTGGTTTATTCATGTTTGGGAATGAAGTTGTAAAAATGTCAAATAACAATTATTACAATATTTCCTTTCAAAGTCTGATCATTGCTATAATTATTTATGCAGTTGAAATGTATGGCTTACTGTGGCTTAAAAAGGACAAAAAAAGGGAATGAAATATTCCATAAGAATTAATTCGGAAACCCATCCTGGTAAAATAAACTTAGAAAACAGCAGAGCCCTCATAAACAGTTTTCCAACTATTATGATGGAAACTTGGATTAAAATGGAAAACCATGTTTGGTAAAATTACAGTCCCTAGCACAAAAAATTCACTTTCATCATGGACAGACCCACCATCATCCAGTGGACCCACCTCAGGGCACATCTGAGCCCCTCAGCTGAGATGGTGGCACCTCAGGGAAAAGGTATTTAAGAAAAGGTAAAAGACACTGCCTGACAGTGAGGAGTGAGGAGAAAAGTATGTTTAACATGTTAGTAGTATGTTAGCCAAGGAAGTTCAAAATTCAACTCACAGTGACTTCACTGGTATAAGATCTAGAAACTGAGTATGTCATCTCTTTGGACCAGTTAGGTTCAGGTACTATGGAGACAGAATTTGTTATGAGAGGTAACATCCTTTATTAATATTTTGTGTAATACATGAAAAAAACCCTATCATCTATGACAAAACTCAGCATGACTGAAAATTTAGGAAAGGAGCCCCAGTGACTGGAAAATTTCCATTTGCATATTCTGATTTATTTTTGAGATAAAAGCAGCAAAAAATAGTAAGCATCCAAGTAAACCGTTGGTTTAGGGACAGCTTCTGCAGTTCCTAATCAGGACATTATCTGCATACTGCATGATGCAGGTTGCACATCTGAAGCTGAATTGACTTTTCTTCATTCCGAAGTCCATTAATATCATCAATATTAATTTATCTCCAAAGTAATCCTCCTAGACAGGGGCATGGAATGGGGACTGTGTTCTCTATAACTTGAGAAAGACATTGGAATCCATTCCTGATTGCATGCAGTTTGGCGCTTTGTAGGATCTTCACTGATAAAAACACAGAAAAAATGAACAGAATCTACTACATAAGAAACCAGGCAGATGGCCTGACTTTCTTTCTTTCACTCCGTCTTTTTGTCTTTTCTCAGTGTGTTCTCTGACTACAGTGTTGAACACTACTTAGATTTTTTCTGTTCTCAACTTTTAGCAGACACTGTTGGAGCAATAAAAGATGAGCTGCTTACTCGTTTAGGGGAAGATGACTCACCCAGGGAAAATGATAGGGGAAGATGACTAAGGGAAATATATTCTACATTTTCTACCTATTATCTGAAGCCAGGGAGCATAACTACCAGGTGAAGCCCAGGTAACAGTTGAATCTTTGCAGTGGAAGCTGTCAATAGCCTGCCTTTTCAGTTTCATTAGTAAATCTGGACAAAGCTACTTTCACTAAACCCAGCTGAATAATTTCTGCTAAGTGCTAAAAGATTTTGGCCACTCTAAGAAGCATCATTTTTCTTAATGACATTTTAACAGCCATATTATGTTGCACGGAATATTTTTTTTAAATCAATTTGTTACTTATTTATAAATCCTTTCAGTTTATGTTTGAGTAGCTAGTATTATAGATAAAACTATAAGTAGAACATTAATTTTAAATAGAATGTGTAAATATTTGTGAACTGCATACATTATCTTGCAATTCATAAATGTATTTTTCATCAGAAATTTGACATATTTTTATCAATTTGAAACTTTTCTTGTCACACCCCGATTGCACTGAATGTTTCAATAATGCCTGATGCAAAATGTAGGAAAATGACCCTGACAAGTACATAACTTTGTTTTGCTGATGTTCAGTTCTAATCCTGCTGCTTCTTCTTCTTTTTTTTTTTTTTTTTTTTTAATCCCTCAGAGGGATCCCTGTGTCTTGTTATAATTCCTACCAGTGGGACACAACACAGGCAAAAGAATCTCTACTTGTGAATCCTGGTACTTGATTAGTGCATAAAGTTTTTGCAAAATGCGTTATGTGAGAAATAAATTTTAAATAGTGCACAAGATAATATTCCTCTAGAACAGATACCTCAAACAATATCGACGTAGCTTAGTGAGGAAAAAGCTAAATATATTCTAATTTTTTTCTGCTCCTTGTACTTCTTCCACTGAGACTGAAGGACCAATTTCTCTGTAACAGTCTGCTAGCTTTAAGAATTGTGGACATTCCTTGGGGAATGACATCTGGGCAATCAAAACTAGGTGGCAGAGTTCTATTGTGATAATGGAGATGTTAAAAAAAATAATAATCAATAAAATAATAATAATAAAATGCAAATAAAACACAAATTATTACCAGATTAAAACATATAAATGGAACTTTAATATGATTTATTAATAACTGAATGCAGACATGCAGTTGCTCTTATTGTAAATGTCGCATGACATACATGAGAACTTTTTAATTACACGCATCGTTGATCAGTGTGTGTCCCAATACACAGGAACAAATATACAGACAAAGGAAAACCATATAATTATCTTTGAGCATTGGTTACTTATGGTGGGTGTTACAGAGGAAGACACAAGATAATATGCAGGGAGCAAAGATCATATAATGGGAAACAAAAAAAGAAGGAATAAAAATTTAAACTTTGGGGAAGTTTAATCTTGAATCCAGAGAATTTGTAATTGGTTCATTACCACAGACATGCAAGTTTATAGTCTTAATATATTTTTTAACAGCCTTACAGTAATTCTATATGTTATCTTTATTTATATAAATTTATTGTCTTTTTTTGAGCATTAAGATGCCTTGCATTAAATTACACATTTTGCATAATATTTCACTTTGAGTACAGATGTGTCAATTATTTGTATAGCATCCTTAAATATTCTGAATAACAGTTGAATTTATCAGCAGACATTTGTGAAAAAAATGTTGAATGAGGAAATATGGTGCAATTAAGTGTGGGATCAATCTTACCTACCTGTGGCTATACAGAAGTTGGACTGGTAGTGCATACCAGTCATTCAACTACCTACAGAACCACCTGCAGCAAGTGATTCAATCCTCCTATCTTTGTCACTTATGTTTAGAGTAATTGTTACCTTTTGCAAGATGCTTCTTTCCCTTGCCTGTGTCGGACATATAGATAAATAGCTTACATTATGTGCCTAAATTTTAGACAGCATCTTAGTAGATGAATGTCACTTTATTCATCTAATCAATATTAAACATTCTCAATTACTGTGCATTTATGAACTAATGCATGATACTGTCAGATGCTTTGAAACCTAAGCATGCTGACAGAAAAGTCTGTGAAAGTGTGAAACTTTCAGTTCTTGACAGAATGTTTGTCAAAATTATGATACCATCATACAAATTACCTTGCAAAAATAAGAGCAAACCAATTGAACTGTATTTTGTTGTACAATTCTGACTTCTATAAAATAAATATTTTCAAAATTTCATATACAAGGCTTTGTTTATTCAAAAATCATATCTCTCAAAGGCATTTCTGTTTAAACAGCTTCTAACAGATGTAAAGATATTATGCTATGACTTGAGAACATAGGTATGGATACGCAACAATTTTAAGAAATAAATATGTG
This sequence comes from Pterocles gutturalis, assembly GCF_000699245.1. NCBI lineage: Eukaryota > Metazoa > Chordata > Aves > Pterocliformes > Pteroclidae > Pterocles > Pterocles gutturalis. The sequence goes on along the minus strand of NW_010132895.1, from coordinate 3,476 downwards.
ATCTGGGCTAAAGTAGTAGATCTACTACTTTAGTAGACTAAAGATATTGTTGTATTTCATGTAAGACTTTAGTTATAAATGACCAAAATTTAGCTTGATAAAAGCCCATGAGGAATTAAAACAAAACAAAACAGCACCAGTGGTATCAGATCAACACACTCTGAGACACTGGTGAAAAGCCTCAAGGTGTGATGAGTTGACCCTGGCCAGCTGCCAAACACCTACCCAGCCTCTTGCTCACTCCCCTCTCCCTCTGGACAGGGAGAAAATAGCAGGAAGGAGAGAAGATTTGTGGATTGACATAATGACAGTTAAACAGGGATGTCAGAAGTCTCATGTGCAAGCAAAGAAAAATAAAGAATTCATTTACTCTGTCCCATGAACAGGCAGATGTTTAGCCACTTCCTGGAAAGAAGAGTCTCAGCACCTGCAATGGTTGCTGGTAAGACAAATGCCATAACCATAAGTGTCCTGCCTTCTTCCTCCTTTCTCTAAGCTTTTATTGCTGAGCATGATGTTATATGGTGTGGAATATCCCTTTGGTCAGTTTGGGTCAGTTGTCCCAGCTATGTCCCTCCCAGCTTCTTCCCCAGATCACTCACCAAGGAGGAAGGGGGACAGAAAGCCTTAACTCTGTACATGCATTTTTTAGCAATAACCAAAATACTGATGCGCTACCAACACTGTGTTAGGCGCAAATGCAAAACACAGCACCATATGGGCTGTTACAAAGAAAGTTAACTACATCCCAGCCAGATCCAATATACAAGGCAGTGGAGGAACTTCAGGATATACATACTGCATTTGGAAAGGACTGAGAACCTGAATTTTAAAAAGGAAATCAGAATTTAAAAGTGATTTTCTGTGAGAAAGAAAAGGTGAGAGAGTTTTCCAAGGAAAGGTCAGTAATGAACAGAAGATTAAAATACTGAGAAGTTAGTTTGTTTTGAAGAAGGCAGACACTTAAGATCAGACTTTCTATACATTATTACTAATAAAATTGTTGTTACTGTTATTATTTAGACTTATGTGGCAATAAGAAAAAAGTAATTACAAAAATTTAAGTGTTCTAAAACCAATTAAACTTTCAGTCATAATGATGACCTTATAGTAGCACTAACTACTCACATACAAGTAACATATTAATTCAGACAATAAATCAAATACAAAAAAAGAAATTGCCCTTCTCCAAAACAAGTAGTTTGTCATTGTACTACGAAAGGGTATTTAGCAGACATAATTATCTATAATGATAATAACGCATGAAGAGAATCAGTATCAAAAAATTACTGAGGGATAGGTCTCCTTCAGGATTTTTCTTTTAGTGTCTATTTAAAGTACTTACACTTAAAATTGAGATTTGAAAAACTCCTATTCATATGCCATTAATTCACTACTTACCTAAATCTGTGCTAGCAGTATCTCCTAAAGTTTTTAAGACAAGTCTAGAAATCGCTATATGATAGTAACCAAGGTTAAATCCAAGGGAGCTTTAAATACACTGAACACTGTGGCTTTCAGGTTCTTTTGTCTCATCCATTTTCTATATGCATTCTCCCTATACAGTTATGGGAATCACTCAGCAAATTAGCAGAGAATCACTCACTAAATCACTAAACTGAGTTACAATTTGAGCAAGAAATACCGAGGAAAGTGCCTGTGTTGAGCTATGCGGAGACTTTTGTTTGGGAAACCTGACTGGAACCCAATCGAGAAAATTGCGCACTTAATCTGAAACAATGGGACACAGGTTGGTATTACCTTTCAAAATTTGTAATGAAAGGAACTAGCTAAGAAGGCACTGGCACTAAGAAGGCACTGCTACACATAATCTCACCCACTGAACACACAGAGAAGAAATGAGAGCTCAGTGAAAGGTTAAAATTTATTGAAATTAATGTTTTTTATCTCTTTATAGAATTTCCTAACCATGACGTTATTATTAAAAGGTATGCATGGGGATGGAGGAGTCTCCAACAAAGCTGTTTGCTCAAACAGTGGAAAAGGTGGTTGTCTTTATTTCTCATGCTGCCTTGCTGGGCTAGAGGTCTGGGGAAAGAGGGAAGATACCATTGTATCTCAAAATATTTTATAAAATTAACTTATCTTTTTCAGTCTTAAAATAACAGTATCAAAACATCAATGCATTCAAACAAGCACAATATTTTTTCCCCTTTTTAATTTGTATGTACAATCCAAGAATGAAAAAAAAAAACAAAAAACAAACAACCCTTGTAGTCTGCCGAGATCCAAAGTAGTGGTTTTTTTTGACATTTGTAACTAGCTGATCAAATAATTCAATCAAAGTATTCTGGGAAAGGAGTTAAACAGTTGGCTATGAACTCACCTCCGTAGCAATATTTTAGCAAACGCAATTTGCTCTTGATTATCTCATTCCATTTCCTTCTATTGGTGTTTGGGGACAAAATCTTATTTCCCTTTCATTTATGTGTTTGTTTTCTTTTCCTGTCCCACAAATTCAGCATCAACAGAGTGAAGCAGTGTACAAGGAAACCAGACAAGTCTTCAGGGCAGTGAAAAATGATTTGACATACAGAGTAACCACAACTTAGAAGACAATATGTTCGTTGCTTTCTTTCATCTGATGGTTATCCTGCTGACAGGAAGAAATGATCCTCAGTTATGGAGATCTATGGGAATTTTACTTCTCAGTAAAACTCAAATAATTCTTTCCAGAATTGTCCCCTTCTATACCCCTGCTACCTTATAAAGCACTAAGAAACATAATAGCACACATAATATAAATAGTCACTTGATAAAGATTGGAATAAGTGAAACAGAAGGTGTGAAAACCCTAGATAAAAACTGGCAGCCTTTTGTTCCTTCAAAACAGAAAAGAGTAGGTTTGCTCCCATGCCACTTGTTACAGCTAGCCAGCATACTGACAAGATTTTCATAGAATCAGAGCATCATAGAATGGCATGGGTTGAAAAGGACCATAGTGATCATCTAGTTTCAACCACCCTGCCATATGCAGGGCTGCCAACCACTCGACCATGCTCCTCAGAGCCACATCCAGCCTGGCCTTGAATGCCTCCAGGGATGGGGCATCCACGACCTCCCTAGGCAACCTGTTCCAGTGTGCCACCACCCTTTGGGTGAAAAACTTTCTCCTGATCTCTAACCTAAACCATTCCCCCTTGTCCTATCACTATCCACCCTCTTAAACAGGCATTCCCCCTCCTGTTTATACGCTCCTTTCAAGTACTGGAAGGCCACAATGAGTCCCCCCCGGAGCCTTCTCTTCTCCAAGCTAAACAAGCCCAGTTACCTCAACCTTTCCTCACAGGAGAGGTGCTCCAGCCCTCTGATCATCTTAGTGGCCCTCCTCTGCACCCGCTCCAAGAGCTCTATGTCCTTCCTGTGCTGGCGGCCCCAGGCCTGGACACAGTACTCCGGATGGGGCCTCACAAGAGCTCAGTAGATGGGCACAATCAGCTCCCTCTCCCTGCTGG
>NW_010132894.1:45415-47914 GCF_000699245.1 Pterocles gutturalis | reverse complement strand
ATTATTATTATTTATATTATTTTAATACTTCAGAAACTTAAACCACCTCTCTCTCTGTGATCCCCTCCCTGCTCTTCCCCCCACCCCTCACCCCCTTATGTCCATTATTTAGATCTGAACAAACTCACAATGAATTGGAAAGGTACCAGTTTTCTAAATCTGTCCCAGATTTGATAGGACTAAGATATCTCTCTGAAACCTATTCCCATCTTCTTGAGTCTGGATTTTAGACTCACACTCTAGAGGGGCAATAAATAATGTTTCACGTTTGAAACTGTCCAATCTTAAGAGATCTTATTGTTTTGAAATCCCTTTTGCATGCTATACAGGAAGAGGAAAAAAATGCCCAGGAGCCTTTTGGCTTCTATTATATGTTACAAAACCCACTAACAAGGCTTCTGAAAGCTTCTGGAAGCTTTGTGCTTAACTCCATGTTATCTTTCCTTATGTGGGGCTATTTAATCCTTTTACCTACAGCTAGTGATTCTGGAATCACTTGATTTTTGCTGTAGGAATTTGATTTATTTTATGTCTTCAAAGGAAAAAATAACTACTACGATCTCACGACTACACAAACTAACCAGAATATAATGCTTCACATAGTTTTCAGTTGTGTATTTCTGGAAGTGTGTTTAATGAAACCTGGAAAATCAGGAATAAATTGGGCACAGGAACAAGAGAAATGCAGAACAGGTGGATGTGAGAGGTAATGAAATCTAAGAGTCTAGTAGATTTATAATTAGCAAGGGGAGACATCTGAAAATAAAAGAGAACAGTAAGAAAGGTTTCCCAGTGACTGAAGTGGTAGGATAGCAGAGTTACCTTCTTACTACATAATCAGACATATTAATTACAGCGGGTGACAATTACTGTGTTAAGATCTATTATAAACTCAATCAGAAAATAAATACATTAATACTCTCATAAATTAGGAGTAATGCTAATTAAGCCAATGCAATCAGACTGTTCTAGGAGAAACAAGAATGTTTTTTCTTCAACTGTTTGCTCAATGAGAAAAGAAAACAAAAGAACAAAGCACTTCATGCTTGCTAATTACATTTGGCGTAGGAAGCAATAAAATATATCAGAAAAATTAAACTTGTGTGACACAAAAGCATAAAATTGCAGTGATGGAAGTAAGAAATATTTTTAAAAGTCTGGACTTATTTTTTTCTGGATATAGGGATTCAGGAATCCCTTTCTTCCCCCTTATTCTTGCAATCTCCACTGTATTTTCCTTTTTTTCCACATTATGCATACAGTTCTTAATTTTTTTGAGTGTTTGTTTTGTTCCTTGGAAGTGTTCCTGCATCTCCAGCTTTTCTAATAATTTCCTGTGACTGAGCTTTAGCTCTGAAATGAAGAGATGAAACAGCAAACTTGCCTCTTAACTGTTTGAGTAAAATAGGCACTATCAGTAAACAGTTTTAAGCTGAACTAAATGCTGTTTTTTCACTGTATCATCTAGGCCTTGTAATGCACCAAGTGCGTTCAGCGTAGAGCAGGACGCATGGCAAGAAACACTGCTATGCTGTATGTGGAGCTTGGCCTGTTACACAGAATTACACAGTGTGATGTCCACGGTTAGCAGGGGATGGATCAAGTAGTCAAGTATTTCCTTCTAGCACAATGTTCTTAACAAGGAAGAATAAAAAAGCAGATGAAATATTCTTTCACATTTTAAGTCACTTTTTAAGCTACTTTCTATGTAACGAAGTCCATGGTAAAGCTGAGGATAATACTCTTTATGATCACCCACACAGCCTTATTTGGAACAGTAAGATACGTTACTTATACAAAAAAATAATGGGTGAGTCCATTAAAAGTAGAAGTGATGTCTCCTGGTTTGTCTTGGTTTTGTGTTTTATCAATAATTAAAGCTTGACAGGCCTTTCTAAATAGCTTCCCCCGTGTTGATTCTCTGGGACCTAATCTTAGTTGCATTTACACTTGCAATCTTTGTCTTGTGGATCATGGTCTATCACACCACTCAGATGCCGTGTTTCAGGCAACCTGATGAACTTTAGTTTGAGACCTCTTCGTCAGATTTGGTTGAAGCTGGTCATTAGCTTCAGGGAAGAGAGACGAACATACACATTCCCTGGGAAATTGTGAAAGTCTTGTTTCCTCAGAAACTGAGGCTAAAATGATATGTAAAAAACGGATTTAAATATTTATACATTGTCTATTTAATCCATTTCTTGAAGTACGGTTGTGAGTTTGTGTTAATAAATTTCAAAGGAGTGATGGACAAAGAGCTCTATAGTTAGAGCAAGGTACAGTACACACATAAAAATTCTACTGGCCCGTGAAATGGCACAAACCTCACTACCCCGAGGAGAAACAAGGGAGTTCAGAATGATGTGTACTACATGATGGGATAAAGATGGCATACATGGCAAAGGGCAATTTGATACGGGCAATTTCTACCTCTTGTATAATTGGGAAACCTTAGAGGTGTGATTGAGTGAAGGCAAGGGTGATGGATACAAAAATGAT
>NW_010132894.1:355-45384 GCF_000699245.1 Pterocles gutturalis | reverse complement strand
TGTAGGGAACCCTGCCAGGAATGGTTCATGTCTAGATCTAGTTAAGCAATGATCAGGCAGTAGAAGCAAATTAGAGTTGAGCCCCTGGGGGTCAAGTGACCATAATCTGATTAAATTTATTATAATGCAGAAACCAAAACCAATTAAAACAAATATAAAAAGTATGACTTCCGACTGGCCTGCTCTGATGCCTCATGGAAGAAAGGGACCTTGGTAGTGCATGTACATTGGGGAAGGCAGAACACAGCTCTCGGCCAGCTCTGGAGTTCAGAGTATGCAAGACAAACCTAGGATTGGAGAATAACTTTATTCCTCCTAGAAAATACCCACCCTACCAGTTGCACCAGTTACATTTAAAGTGGTGATTTCCTCCTAATAGTAAAAAATACAATTTAAAGACAGGATTAATATGCATATTAATTATTAGCACTCTAAAGACAATGTGCATCTTTTTAAGAGGTTACAGTTCACACGGATATTTATATTACAATATCATTGATTTGCATTATTAATATGTCTCCAAGCCAACCAGTGCAAACAGCCATATGGCAGGGAACCATGTATCTCATCAACCTGCACTTGTAAAGCAGGATCTTGTAAGTAAAACAGACAGTAAAACACAAGAACAACTATGCCCTTGTAGGTGGGATACATGGTTTTTATTTGGTACCTGCACCGCAATTTGTAGGGGACAGGTGCACATCTACACAATGTGGCAACTGACCTGCAACTGGTGAGTCCTCAAGTGTGCATTCCTAGCTGCCATGCTCCTCAGCTGTTCCCAGGCAGGTAAAACTTCTTATGAGTGTGTATATGGAGCTATAAGATAACAAAAAGATCGCAGGCAGGAAACTGGGCAGTATAGCTCCTCCAAGGTTTGGGTAAGCACTCAAAGTCCAAAATTGTCAACTGTCTACACAGGAGAAAACTTCACGTTCATGCTGCATTTTAGTTTGGGTCCAGACACATATAAGCCTGAAGTGTGTGCAGGTGGCACATGACAGAGGGACCTTTCATAGAATATCACCTGTCAGATTGGCAACTAGTACTTGCAGGAAGCCTCAGCTCAGGTTGCAGTCATACAATGTGGATGCTGGAAACAATGTGGGTGCATAGAATCAGGTTGAGAAAATAGCCTGTTCCAGCCTCAGTTAATATAGTGCCATGTGATCAAAGGAGGACTAATTGGTGCTTTGAAAGAAAGATTTTTTAAAATGAAAAGTTAAAAAGCCTCCCACACTATAGAACTGTCGATGTGCACTGCTGTGTGATGCACAGCTTGAGTGTCTCTCTCCTCCCTACAATTTTCAGTGTTCCTCTTTAAAAGACAATGCCATATCCATTACTATACCAGCTCATGCTCAAACGGCAACACGCAAAGCCTACAATGTCTCATGACTGCATATGTCCAAGGAGAACTTTGGCCTTCTAGCTCTGCTCACTGGCCTGGCCTGAAAAACTAGCACTTGGCTCTCTTTATATTTCTGATGGGGGGTGTTGACTTTGATTAAGCCTGTGTAACACATTTCACATCCAAAAGTCAACAACACAGCTTATGAGTTACTGCTTTCTGAGTTTATCAGACTTGAGGCTAAACCATGAAGAAACCTGAAACAAATTATGAAATGGCAAATGTAATTTTTTACCCATTAATGCAACAATGTGAGGTGCCTCAAGGTAACTGAGATGGCTTTTGGAAGCCAAATACACATTATTTGTAAGACACCCATCATAAACAACAGAATTAGTAATCACACCATAAAATATAGATAAATACCTCTATGCCAGTGAAGACAAAAACTTTGTTAAATAACTACAGCTTCCACATGGCTGAGTTTGCCATTGATACATCTTCTGACTGTTACCATATTACATGAGCAACCCCAGTAATTTCAGTGAAATTAGACAAGAGGTAAAGTCCTGCATAAAGTAAGTACAAAGAAGATTCTAGTCTTTACTAACCTGGGAAAGCAGTACTCACTCCCTAGAATGGACAATTCTGACTTTCAACATCTTCTAAGATAACAAGACTAAAGTCCTGAATGTATTTTTCTGCACACATAAATTGATGCATCTTTACATCTTTTAATACAGGAAAAGCACTGATTTAGAAGACAATATCTTGACAACAGAAATATTCTGCCTGGAAATTAAATGAAAGACGTCACACAAAAAAAAGTAGAGAAGATATATATCATATAGGATTGGAGATTTTTTACAAAGTCTAACTTACTATTAATAAATTTATCTCTACTTGATATAATAGCTTTGTTATTCTTAGTGAAGTTTAGTAATATCCATGATGTGAGAATAATTACAGGAAGGAACTACGCTGGAGATAACTCAGCACATTCCCTCTTCAGGAAACCACCTGGAGAAAACAGTAAAAATCCAATATAACAAATAAAACAAAAAAAGCATCAACTCGATTCCAAAGCAAAATTCCCAAGATTTTTTTAACTTTACATTGTTCTATTTTTTTTATTGACTCCTCTTTCACTTTATATTTTTCGTGCATTTTTAAGCCACTGCAGCTGTACACTTAAAATTTCGTGTTTAACCTTTTAAACGCCCAGAGATGTCTTTCCATCTAGCAAAGGAACAGACCTATGACTCATCTGGACCTAGGACTGTACTTTGTACATCACTGCTGATTAGAAAGCACGAGGGTCTATTATACCAGGCATGTCCCTGGCAGCAATGGGTCATTGCACTCAAGGGGTTAACTGACGGCATTTAATATACTTATCTGGGGGTAAAGAGGTTCAAGGCTGGAAAATACTTCCTCTCGTATTACCACTTGGTCAGTAAGCAACCTTTAGGCCAGAGCTATGTGTTCATATCCTCTTGTTATCCTGTCAGGACTCCTTATTCACCAGTAATAAGAGTTCTGTGACTAAAACCTTTTTTGGTCAGGGTAGGTGAAGGACCAGCTTCTGATTCCTCACAGAAACTCTCCTATAGGCAATAAACCAGCAGTTATATCACAACCGCTCAAATGGCAAATGTGAAGTGACTGCTTGAGTATAAGATGCTGCCTGAAAAAAAGGAGATGGGGGTAGCTCATTTGACAGAGCTGTTCACACTTTTTCTGCACAGCTGAGAGACATTAGCTTGATTTCCCAAGATTGGTGTGTTTTCCAGCACGGTGATTTAGAAAACCCAGCAGCCTCAGAGATAAGCTGGGTCTGATCATACATGTTTCAAAGCTCAGGCACCAAAAGCCACTCAAAAAAACCAACCAACCAAACAAAAAAAAAAAAACAAAACCAAAAACCAACTCATAGAAAACTGAATATTTTTGCAATATTTTTGCAAGGTCAATAGTTCAAATAAAGTAAACAGAAAAAGAAAAAAGACTCTAGTGAACTGTCTCTAGACCATCTTTCCCACAATGGTACCCTATCTAGCTCAGAATTCTATACTTTCTTTTGTAGATACTTGGGCAAAATTCACCTCTTTTTGTCGTAAAAGAACAAATTGTCTATGCTCACACAGACTGGAAATGACTGGTAATGACTCTCCAGTTCAGTGGATTTGGGAATTAAGGCAAAGCAGGACAGAGCTGGTGATAAAGGAGGAAACATGAGGCTTTTTATTTTTAGTTTTGATTGATGTCTAAAGTTAAACACCTATATCTTAGACTGAACTACCAAGTCTCACAGACTCATAATCAACACTGCTGGTTACCACAGTAATCATTACTTCTAAAATAGCAAGAAAAATAAAATTAAAACAAAAATGTTGAAGAATAAAATGTAAACCATTTTTTCTTTAGTAGTATCCAAACTATTTTAAAATGTGTATTGTATCACAGTGCATTATATAGAATTATAATAGCTCAACACCCACTAAGGAAAGTAGAACCAGCAGAGGCTATTTGTCTAGAAAAGATGGAAATCTGGTGATTTTGAGTTTGATTTTGGGATGTGAAAACCTCTGGGATGATTTTTATTCAATATTCCAGGTAGACCTCCTCTTTTAACTCATGGTACGTACCTGGTATGTAATGAGGGTCAATGACTTTAAATTTAGAGTTTAAATTTTTCTCAATCCCCTATCTTTTTGAGCTGAAACTACTCACACAGTAGCAGTTCATTATGTAGTAAAGGTAATGCGATTGATGTTGAAAAGGCTTTCCAGAAGTATTCTGAGTTGTTGGCTGTGTATCTGGTTGTGGATGTTCACTTTTAGTTCTACGTAGGCAGGCAGTCTCCTGATCCGGTCTTTGTTATGATATGCCACTGTCCGAATTTGGAGGTGGAGGAGTTGTGGGTTTTGTTTTGTTCTTTCCTTTAAAGCCATCTTTACCACTGGCTGCTGTAGAAATATGGATAAGTCAGAGGCCTGAGGAAATTTTGAAATTATCTGTGGGAGCCTAATTATGTTTTATTTGTTTAAAACTCTGATTTATCAAAAGACTCTCACAAGGCATAACACCTTCACCTTCCTTCTCAGATCAACTCTATATATGGACTAGAAAGGTATTTTGAAATTCTCTGGAGAAAGAAAGGCTCTGATGATTTCATACATATTATACTCTGAATTCAAAGTTATACGTTTCAGAGAGCCTCCATTTTTGCAACCATTTCTCTTACGAACAACAATAAAAAAGATGTTACCCTTTATACTTATATGCACGATCCATTAAACTACCTAACACCTGCAAGGAGATCCTTGTAGTCTTTAATTTAAATTCAGAGGGACTGTGTCTCAGCACAAGAATACTTGTCATACAGATGTCCACAGACTGATTGTACAAAAAGACATGTAACTGAGAACAGAAAGCAGATTTCCAAAAAGTTTCTAAATCTAAGCTAAACTTCTGGTCCCACTGAAATAAATGACAGTGGGACATGTATTTCATCACTAGAGCTTCATTATTATATGTATAAAAATAGAGCAACAGTATAAATTAGTATATTATTTTTACCTACCCTGGGTGCCTTTGATAGCAGTACTTTCCAATTTCTGATTTATTTTTTTCGGAATTAATAGAAGTCATCAATTTTTTTTTTTTTATTACAGGGAGCTTGTTATCTCATTTACCTCAGAGCAGAAGAAGAAAGGAGAAAGTAGAAATGAAATGGAAGAGAACAAAGTGGCAGTAGTTTCCACCTAAGCAGTGCCTTCTAATTGCAGACACCCCTCTGATCTCAAAACTTTACAATAATATAAAGCTGTGTTTGTTTTAAACTATTTAGGCCTACTTCTCATCTTAGTTATTATGACAAAACAGAAATTACAAAAAAAATCAAGTTAATACAAGACAGATGTAGATCACTGCCAAACAGAATTATGCATCAGGACACTTAATAAAATGAAGATATAATGCAGGTATAACCTCCTTCTTTACATTAAAATAAAAGACAAAGCAACCAACAGAAAAGTTTTTTCCTAACTCCTAAAGTTGCAGATAACAATGGAGGAAAAAAATAGATGCCATACTTTTCAGAAAAGCATCTTTCCTTTTTTCTGCTGAGATACACTTGATCCCAAATCCTCAGTATATTAGTACAATGAGTCATTGCCTCTATCAAAATGCCAAGGTGGGTTCATTCTAATCCAGCATGTCTCACTCTTCTGCTCACATTTGTTTGAATCTACATTAAACACAATAAATAATAACTGATCCCTGATTATTTTAGTTTGACACTTCAGTTCTATTAAAAGACATTATCCATTGTGTTCTACATTAGTTGACAAGCAAGATGTATTTTTTGAGGCAGACTTACCATGTAAGTCTGCACCAAGTCCTCCAAACTTTTTCAGAAGAAAACAGAAGGTGACTAGATGTAAAAATTGGATACCTTACTGGAATGTTCTATAAGATAGGTATGAAAGATGTGCAACAAAAACCTAAAAAGAGTCAATATGAGACCCATGCTTTGATACATTTCATGTGCTTGTTTAAAATCAGTGTTTGTTATGGTGAGAAATTCTGTGGTGAATGTCGAGACAAAAATCCGAATAACAATGGTGATCACAGCTGGAAGTAAGTTTGAAAAAGAAACAACAATGAAAAATCCACTCTCTAAATCAATACAACTGATAATGTAGACCTATACTTTTTTCATATTGACTGAAAGCTTGGAGTATGCTGACCTAGGTCTGAACCCACTGCCATGCCTTCTATCCTGTGCTCTGAAAACTAATTGGTTGATGGACTTACGCATGGAGGCGTGAAAAACTTTGTAATGCTCAGTCACAGCAGGATAAGACCAGAAGAAGACATTAACAGGGACTGAAGAGGAAGATGGCATGGTAACAAGAGTGAAGTAATGCATGTCCTTGTAGACATAAAGGAGTAGAAAGATTAAGTAAGCAAGAGCCATTTTTCCTTTTTCACTGTCAAGAAGCAGTCCTCACAGATATTTTCCTAGCTTTTGTCAAAACCAGACTCCATTTTTTTATTTATTACATGTAACAGAGAACACAGTAATAGACAGAGAATAATGCAGTATAAATGCCTAAAGTGTAGTTACTTTTCCTTTCATATTTCTTTTGTTTTATATTGGCTAGAGATGGAAGAGAGATTTTTGCTGTTGTTTTAAAGAACCAACAGCATGTTTTACCACAATTTTCTCTTTTAACAGTCATAACGTTACTAAATTACATCTGCTGTTAGTTTATTTTAGCACATGCCCAAATTCTCTCAATATCCTTTTGTTAAGATTTTATAGCTATCTTTATAGCTATTGCACAGTTTGCTGCTTTAACTACTACTTCCTCCATAACCACAGTTCCTCTCATTCAGCCGGTGCATTCAGTTAAGGACAAAGTGGAATACTTCTCTAGTGAATCCACTTTTTAGAGAAACATTTTATAAACATTTCTATCGTAAAGAAACCACTATCTGTACAACCACACAACTCATGACTTTCATTCGACAATTCACAAGCTTGGTATGTGGTTTAGCAAGCTAACACTAACTTTTTGTATAGCATTTCTTTGAACAATATGTTCAGCTGGCTGGGTGACTTTTCCATCCTGCTAAACCATGATCTGCCCTCCAAAATTGCATCTGTCATGTGGCTGTTAGTTTGTTATAGCAACATGTTGTGGTTTGACCCTGGCTAGCATATATCACACAGCTGCTTGCTCACCCCCCCCGCCCCCCACCAGGGATGAGTGAATGAGTGAGATAATTAAGGGGGCAAAGGGAAAAGAGACACACGGGTTAAGATAAGAACAATTTCATAAGTACAACAAAACTGAAAATAATATTAGTAGTATATACAAATATACAAATGAATGATATACAGCGAAACTGCTTACCACCCAATCACCAAGGATCAGCTCATTCCTGGCTAACAATCCTGGAGAGAGAGTCCCAAAAGCACAATCCTGGAGAAGAGATAAGAGCTCAAGCATCCAAGAGAGCAAGAGCTGTCCTAGGACAGAGTGAGACTGCCCCAAAAGAGAGGGAGATGACCCAGAAAGAGAATTAACTTCTGGACAGAGCCTCATCTATATACTGGGCATGATGTGCATGATATGGAATATACCGTTGGCCAGTTTGGGTCTCAATCCTAAACCTAAGGTCCAATCTTAGGCCAGTAATTGGGGCTGTGCTTCCTCCCATCTTCTCCTGCACCTGCAGACACAAGCACAGCAGAGAAGCTAAGAAGTCCTTTACTGCCCTGGCAGCAACTATAAACATCAGTATGTGACCAGCTGCCTTCTCAGCACAAATCCAAAACATAGCTTCTTACTAGCTACTGTGATGACAGTTAACTCCATCCCAGCCAAAACCAGGACACAATACTATAGAACATTCATGACATAACCAATAGAAATCTGAAAGATGGTAGATTTAGGTTAGATACAAGGAAGAAAATCTTTACTGTGAGGGTGGTGAGGCACTGGAACAGATTGCCCAGGGAAGCTGTGGATGCCCCATCCCTGGAGGTGTTCAAGGCCAGGCTGCATGATGCTTTGAGCAACCTGGTCTAGTGGGAGGTGTCCCTGTCCATGGCAGGAGGGTTGAAACTAGATTGTGCTTAAGGTCCCTTCCAACCCAAACCATTCTATGATTCTATGAAAACCCTGCAGTGTGTCTTCTCAGCAACTGTGTATCAGGTGCATCAAACCTATCCTCTTTCTCTTGTTCTGGTTTGTCACTGAATATCAAAAGTTGGGATATTCATTTGTTCATTTGCTAACACAAAGAGTATCAATGAGAAAGACAGACTAATGCACACAGACGAAGATGATGGATGGTTGACAACAATTTTCTGCTTTGCTCAGTGGAGCTTTCAACAATCAGGAAAATCTTGTCTGCAGAGAAGATGCAGATTTTGGAGTGCTTGTTCATTTCACCACTACTTGGGGAACTACTGATCATCACAAACCTCATGTCTGCCTATTCAAGTCAGAGTATATACTTTTGAGCTTCCTAATATAACTTTTTCAAAATAAAGCCACTTTACTGAACACACTGCTGCCTCTCTGAACTCCAAGAACAAACACAACAGACATTAGTCATCTGTACACTGCTTAACACACTGATGAAAAGCACATAGATACAATGGTAAAAACTATGAAGAAGAGAACAGAATACTTCAGTACGGATATAATTGACTGGAAGTACATTAGCATTGTAGAATGTAAGAACAGTGAAACCTCTGTAAAGGTTAGCTGACTGTAAAGTACTATCAGTCATTGAAATTAAAAGCACTCATAGTTCCTGTACAGCAGGTGGTCTCAGTACTGAACCATTATAAATACCACAGTACAATAAACGCTACTTTTGCAAAACAAATGTAAAGTACTTCGGAAACTGTTAAAGTAATTAAAAGCTGCTGCAAACACAGTTATTAAAATTTACATTTAAAAACAAATGAGAACTATGAGCTAGAAGATGCTACAAAATCTAAAAAAAAAAAAAAGTCAACATGGATGAAATTCATTAGTGTTTTACTCTAAATTTCAAAGCCTACTATAAGAACAGTGAATACGGAAGGTCTGGTAGTACTGAATAGGGACAGCTCAAACCAGAGAATGCCAAACACGGGAAGCAGTGAAAACAAAAAAATGTAATGAATGGAGATGGACACTGATGTTCCAGCTGATAGACACAGTTTGCATGTACTGTAGAAACCGCTATTCCCACCTTAAAATTTTGTTTGCTAAGATAAAGGCTGTTTCCTTTACGTTTTGATAAACTGGACACTTAAGTCCATTGAGCATTATATGTACCTAACTGATTTAACCTTGAGATGGGCTGCAGGACTAAAAAATCCTTAATAACAATGCATACCAGCACAGACGAGGAGGTTTACACAGGTTTAGAATGGATCACTTTGCAATGTGCAGCAGCGAGTCCTAAGACTTTGAGGAATTTCCATCCAAATTCCCCTACACTAAAGAAGACAACAGAAACCATAGCAACTTAAAAGAGGAGGAGAAATATTATGTCCTTAAAATATCAGAGGTGCTAGAAAGAAATCTTCTTCAGATACTATTGGTAAAGTGGTTGTTTAATACTCATGAAGCTTACACTTCAGGAGGAGGGAGATAGGCACACAAGTGGGTAGAGTAGGAGGAATGTTAAAAGATTTCCCACGAGTTCAACCATTTCCACTTTGCAAGATGGTTTTTTGCTTTGTTTTGTTTGTTTGTTTGTTTGTTTGTTTGTTTGTTTGTTTGTTTGTTTTTAACACGACAGTTCTGCTTGCAGCCATTTCAACAGCTTGTCTTTGGCTATGAGAAAGACAGCTTCTCTTTGCATGGGATCAAAAGATATAAAAAGAACATCCAAACATATTGTAAAAATACACCTAATACAGTATGTAACAACCAACATTCTGTAAAATACATCATTATTAAATTAAAACAACACCTGATCTCCAGAAAGTTGGGGATGCTTCCTTCCTTTATGTGAAGGAAAAAATTCCTTTTGAATTTTGTAGCTCGATGCACTACTAGAGAAAGATATTCTTCCAAAGAAGGGGAAAAACAAATGAGATATTTACACACAGCATATAAATCCTCAATAAGCTTTTTCCTTATTTTGTTGCATGAGAAGGAGGTTGCTAAGCTTTTTTTGGTTTTGAAATGCATTTCAGTAGTTCTATCATCATTTTTATTAGCTGCAGAATAGGTTAAGAGAAAATATTTTATTTATTGTTTCTCTTTGCAGTGATGCTGCAAGATGATAATTCCATTTCTTTTCACCCAACAACTTCAGTATTGCTATTTTTAAAGAAATGTAGTACCTGTATCTAAAACCAGTGTGCAGAGCTTTAATGTCACAATATCAAACATGGCTTTACAAACTAGCCAATACATCTAGGCTACCAATATATGTGTAACTTGATATGCTGACACATTTTTATCTTCTGTCTCAGTAATGTCTCATTTCACTAACTCATTGCCATAGGCTACAAATAACTCTCACTCCCTGAAATGTCATACATGATTAATACCTGGTAAATTTTAAAGAAGAAAGTTCTTTAGACCCATTGAACAGGGCATTTCTTTCACTTTCTGTCCTACAGTATTATGTAATGTTGATGCAAATAATTTTATTTCAAAGTAGCCATATTTGGATGGTCAGTGAAAGTTTCCTATGCCGAGATGATGATATTCTCAAATCTTTGGTGGTATATAAACATAAGCAGAAAAGCTCAGTTAAATATGTTGGCCTGATTTACATGGTGATTTACTGACTGCAAGTGCAACTCACATAGTATATAAATGTACATCTACTTTTGGCCCCATAATGCTCATAAACTCATGCACTAAATTAAAAAAATCTAGCCTACACATTTTGTAAATATATTTAGTATCTGTACACAAATGCAAGCACTACATACTTGGAAGACACATTTTCATTATGTCGTGCTATACCTAGGATCTCTACCTGCTGGAGTCTTCAAGCCAAACGCCATTCAGAAAAAAGTTTCTGTTCCCCATGCTTCTGCTTCACTTACTACAAATGCTCTGTAGCTATCCATATGATACCTCTGGTCCAGCATCATTTGTATACGGATACAGTTTGCTTCCACAAATCATGTTTACTCACACAATTATTTGCAGATTTAGCAGCACAGTCAGTTAAAAGAAGTAAAGTAGTCCTAGCTCTGAATACCTCATCCCATCCAACTTTTTTCAGAACCAGAAACTCAACCACAATGATGACTAAAACCTTGCAGTAACAGTGGAAAGAGAGCTGCACAGCTTTCCTCTTCGTTTTGCTTTGCCACGCTCAGTTTTAGCTTTGTTCTTAATTTTTGCTTTCCTATTGTTTCCTACCATTTATTGCAGTTCTTTAACACCAACTAAAATGAGAAACTTAGGTCTAAAAATTCTGCTTATATTAGATAAGGATGGTTATCAAACCTGCAGGTGTCTTACCAGACAGATGTTAATGATATTATATAGGCTATACAGTTTAGATAATTTTAAGTAAGAAAAAATGGAATGAAGCAGACTCATCTTCAAACACAATTTCATCATTGTTAACTCAGAATATGTTTAGATTTTCTTTATGTCTGGATACAATTAATATGTTCCAGCATACCACTGTACACCTGTTGCACCACCAAGAAAAAGGTGGCTAGCAATGTCACATATTTTTGGTGCCTTTTATGGGCATGTTTATGTGCTCTTGGTTGCCAGGTTCAAGATCCCAAAGCCAAATGGCTAAAGCCAATTGTGTCTGCAGTGTCATCCCACATTCTTTCACATCCAATGCCTGTTGCATTTAATTCACTTTAACAGGCTTGGTGGGTTCATCTGCTTTTGCAGTGGCCTTTCCAGGATTAAACATGAAGTGATTCTTGTGCATTCATACATCTTATGCTCTCCCAGAACGTTCTGTGAGAATTTCCCCAGCACATCAGTTCCTCATCGGCTCAGTCAGGACTGAAGTCCCTGCACAACCACGCTGCATGATGGAGCTGATGACGTCTGGGATGTGAATAAGAGGCTTCAGGGTGATTTGGCTCCCCTGCCTTGAAGACAACAACCCTGGAGCTACAGGACCCAGCATTTCTTTGCTCTTTAATTGTGCTAGGTCTAGGCACAGTCTCAGCAAGGAGGACACTTCCACATTTGTCTAGATCTAGATAGACTCCTGAGACTTGCATGATAGGCCTCAGAGAGCCTACGACACATTGACTGAACGGCTTCTTCAAGGTTTAAGTGAACCACAACTATAACATATGCTCCACATTTCCAGACAAAGCTTTCTTGTCTGGGAGCCAGTTGTTTTGCACCAAAGAAGAGACCAAGCGAACAGTGGTACTTATGGCACCTGGAATCAAATACATGAGCTTGCAATCTGAGTTACCGTGAGAGCGCAGAGTGCAGTACTAATCACAGCCTAGTTCTTACTCTCAGAGAACTTCTGTTTATTTCCATGACTGGGTTCCATTAACTGGATTACAGCCAAGAATTAAACCAAGCCTCCAGCAAGGCCACTTTTGTCACTCTTCCATTCAACTATATATCATAATTTTTCCTTACGAACACATTGAAGAAATAGTTAGGCATCCTGGTTTAAACAACAGGTTCAGCACACATTTTAATGTCATATTTCCTGCACATTTTCCACAACAAGCATCTCCACTAAAAATGCATTATAGTCCATGTAACTTTTCTACAGTTCATACATGAATTGTAAAAGTCAAGACACACCTAGTGGCTAACCGGGGGGGAATGGGCAGGGGGCAGAAAAAAGCAATTTAATGTAGCAACTAAAAGGGTTTCAATTCACTTTGTCTGTCATCAAACTTGCACTTAAGGAGACTATGTTCATTCAATTAAATATAAATTCATAATATTAGATAATATTAGACCTACCACAAGATGGCAATTATTTTCTTGCATGAATACTGTTTTACCCAAATGACTGCCCTATTAAAATACTGTATCTTAATGCTTTATAGTAATTCATTAATCATTTAATTGACAATACTCTAAACATTCAATGACAATGTATCATTATGCTCAATGTTTCGAGTGTCACTGTTTCACTGTTGATTATCATCTTTGTGTTACTTATTGAATGGATTAAGACAAAGTGTTTCTTTCTCACATTGTTTTTGAAGTGGTATTTTAGACTCTCAGCACCATCAGTTAGATTCTTAAAGCCTCCTGATAGTCCAAGCCCAGCACATATTCTTCTCCACGAAAAAGCTTTTAATAGAATTAGCATAATAAGGTTTTTACAACTGCTCTTTAAAAAACCCTTTTTTATTTTTGTAGGGTGAAACAGGAGATAATCGCACCATCCTACTCATGCCTGATGATACACTTGTTTCTGGAAGTGAACTATTTTGAGAAATTATTCATTTTCTGTGACCAATTTTTTCACTGAAGACACATATCTGACAAGTTCTACTACGTTTTTAGAGGTCCATTTCCAGATAGAGAGCCACTTGGCATTGTAATTAAAAGAGAAAGACATTTTTCTGCTTTGAACTAGATAAATTTGCTCTGGTTTTGATCTGGATAAAGACGATAATTTACAGTCCAACTTGCTTATATGAATGGTTAATTGAAAATTGTCCCTTCCCTTCTTATAATAAAATGTTTAGTCTCTAAATAATTTATCTTCTGTCTGGATTGTCTAATCACAGAAGGCCACTTTGTGCTACATAATCAGTATATGGTAGGAAACTCCCTCTGCGGTAGGGCACGTCCCCTGGTGCCTCCTGAACCAGCTGCCCCATGTTTACTCTAAGCAGAGAAAGATGTCAGAGAGGTTCCAGCATTCGTGATGTGGGCAGGTGTGATAACAAGGGAGCGCAGTAACTGGGCTCCTGTACAGAGCAGGAGTGTTTACAGACCTCACTTTCCCTCCTGGTAGAAACTAGAACAAAAGGCCTCTTCTGCTAGGTACTACCATTCTATACCAACTCCAGCTGACACTTAGATGTAGGGGAGAATGGAGATCTGTATCACGAGTTTTGAAGTTTCTCTGTCTGACAAGGATCCAGATACAATGATTGCTGCCACCATGTATCATATAGATATTATTATTGCATCTAGCCAAATATTTCTTTAAAGTCAATTCAATTTAACTTTTTATTAGTTTACCTGTTTTTCACCTTTTCAGTATTAAACAGTGTGAAAACAAGAATCAGTAGAAAGCTTTCCAACCATCACAGAAGTGTTTGTCTTCAGCAAGCAGTAAAATAAAGCAAAGCACATACTATGGCAAAATAATGGATCTCGGGCACACTAAGAAGTCAAAACCAGTTTTCTAAAAGTCACATGCAATGGCTAGGATCACACTGTCACTAAGATATATTCTTAATTCAACTGGAAACGCAAGCTGATCTTTTTGCTTACAAAAAGTTCAGAGCTGAGAATAATTCATTTAATATTTGTATGTTGTTTATTGAAAGTAATTTATCAGTGTTTCTTTTTCTCAGATATCCTCAATGCACCCTTCAGCTCACTAAATTATGATATCCAGTGCACTCACTGTGTTCATATCTGGCACATACAGTTTCCAATTAAGTGATATATTTTACTGATTGGGCCTTTATCTAAGAAAACATAGTCAAATGTGCATAAGCTGTCAGTATTTCTAAGGAAGTTGCTCCTACTGATCTTAGAGTCTTAAAGTCTGGGATGATTTGGCATTGTTTTTCCTCAACTAGAGACTGAAAGATTGTTTCACCTGAGCATAAAAAAAAAAAATTAAAAAATGTGCAATTTCTGCAGGTGAAGAAAATTACTCAGAGTGCTAAAGATTTGAAATATAATGAAGGTAGGTAAGATAGGGAAGTGTTAGCTTCCCAGAATACCAAAGTAAAAGTTTAGTGTTCCAAAATATATTCAAGGCAAGGTAAAACCTGATATAGAATCCAGAACAGCTTCAGTATTTTGCACAAAACCACATCAACAGACCCTAAATAGATTTATTTCAAGAGGCCAAAATGAGGTAGCATTATCAAAATCACAAAGATTAATAAACAAAAGCATATGAAATGCAATCCCATCTCCTCCCAGATTTTCTGTACAGAGAAACAGAAAGCATAATTCAAAATGTTTTGGGTTTTTTTTTCCCTTTTTGGGGGGAAATTCCAAATGAGTACACAATGGAAAACCAAGGGAGAAGTCCTTTCAAAAAAGTCTAGGCACTGAGTTGTAGTAATTCGAACATGGATGACACTGCTTTACTGAGGTAGGAGGGCTGCTGAGAGTACAGTCTCTTGAGGTGAACTTGGGAAGGGCTTTGCTGAGGTGAGTAGAGATGACTATGTTTGGCACTTTTAAGAAAATAAATACGAATATGAGGAAGAAGACCCACACTTCAAAATCAGAGATTAATAGCTCGTTATATGCGATTTTTCCAGCCAAAGTTTATATAACACCTAAATCAAAAGAAAATTCCTATTGCCATCACAAGTAATTTTTGATTATTTATAGACAACTGATTACCACCAGAAAATTAATCAAGTAATTTTTGATTATTTATAGACAACTAAGTGATTACCACCAGAAAAGTAAGATTTAAAAAAAAACAAACACATTTTTTTCCTTTCTAGCTTACATTGGAAGCCATCAGAAAGTAAGTTGAGTAGTTTTCCATATAAACTGAATAGTTTTGAAAATTCAGTAAATAATCCAGTTCCAGTTGGTGCCCCTCCTTTAAAGGCAGCAGCCATTTAAACAAAAATGCCATGAGTTTTAATCTACTTGACATGTGCTGTTATCCTGATTTATACTAGGTACTAGTAATTTGATCACATGAAAGGAGTGAACGGAACATGGTATGATGCAATCTGCTTAAACATGTAAGACAACATACACCACAGTGGCTAGATCATAATTATCAGCAGGGGTAGCTTCTGAAAAAGCCCATTTAAAATTGACTGAGAGATGCTCAGGTAATTGACTACATATGTATTTCAGAATGTCTTTATTGCACAACTCACATCTCCATTTCCACACTTCAGAAAAGTCCCATTACTAGTATTATAAAATAAAATCTTACTGAGGAAAACCAATATGCACTGGAAGAAAGACAGAAGTAATTTTTTTTTCTAATTCCATTACCTTAGAAAGAAAGGGTCCAAAGTAATAACTGATGTTAGTCCAGCCTACTGTAATCCCTTTCGTCGAGAAATACAACAACAAACACAATCTTTGAACCAAAGAGGGATTTAACACAATTTGCACAGAAACCCAAATTGAGCCCATGTAACTTATAACAGAAAAATAAATGAGCAACTAAATTGATTAATTTATTATAAACATGCCTTATTGTGCCTTTCTTAATTCAATAACATTTAAGACAGGGACAACATTTAACAGTCTCCCCATTTAATTACTCCTCAGCATCAGTTAGTATCATCCACTCAATCCACATTTATCCCTTTTCTCTCAGACAACTGGCACTCACCTAGGGCTTCTACTATCTACAACACAACATGCATATAGATTGTTGAGGTGGGATTCAATCTCACTACATAACTTCTATAACACCTTGATTTAAAAAGCCAGGGAAGGTTTTTTTTTCCCCTCTCATGAAAAACATAGATAATTCTTACTTCTCAGTAGCTCCATTGACTAGTTTTGGTCAAACTCATGTAGGTTACAAGCAATAAGACAAATAGCTCTGCATATACAATTTTCATAGTTCAAAAGCATCTTATGTTTAAGACATTATTTGAGCCTATGCATTCTGCAGTTTGTGGAAATTGTGGTTATTTAGCTAATTGAACTCAAAGACGTGAGAAAAATGTGCAAAATGTCAATAAGAGAACATTTATACATATTTCCCCTGCTACTGCCAGTAAATATTTTTCTTAAAATGTGATAAAGAAAATTCAAGTGTCCTCTGAAGAGCTACTGCATTATTCAGATGTGTGAAACAGTAAGATTATAATTTTGCTTTAAAAGCAAGCATCAACAGAATTTAATTATGGAATTACTTCTGATGCTTCATTGATACTGAGTGAGCCATATAAAGCAAAATAAAAGACTGTCTCACAATTAAAGAACATTATTAATCTCTCTAGTTTGAATCTAGCACAAAAATACTCTTACCACCTCCTACGCAGCTGTTGTTGGCTTATTAATCTTTATGCAGAAGATATTATCTATCACAATATATGGCCCTCAAAAACTCATAAAACATAATTTTTATGAGTGATGGTTCAGGAAAAACCCTGATATAAGGAAAATCATTGATACAAAGAAAACCACACAACATTCATATTAATTCAGCTTTACTACTTAGTAAATCAAAATGTAAACTATAATAAATAAACCTGAATTATTGCAGGAGATATATCAAACCATTTGGTATTATCCTGTTGTACCTGTTCATTATTGACCCAGAATTTGGGAAGTGCTGCAGCAAGTCACATAAATGGGCCAATGGCTACTGGACACAGAGGTAGCCTGCTGTGAAAAGTTAGTGCCAAAAGACTACTCCCCTGTGTGTAGGACACGTGGGGGTGAATCCTCTATCACACCAAAAGCTGCTAGCTGGCAGTCAAGTTCAAACACCTGATCACTAGACACATGTGTATTTTGCTGGTCCATCTGGAGCACAGAACACGTGCCAGAAGTTTCACTAAAGGTGAACAAGAAAGGAGCAGTGTAAAGTGTATCATATGCTTAGGAAACACTTTGTTCATAAATCTGCATGAAGTATTGTATAACTTTTCTTATTCACAATCAAAATGCAGCACAGGCAGTGAAAACATCAGATTTTCAGTTATGGCCAGAGGGATTTACAACCTGGTATTATTATATATTGAGGACTACTTTTGTTGTACAGTAATCTTTCCTCAAAGCCCTCAAAATTTCACATTAAGAGAAACTTCTGAAAAAAAGAAAGTTACAGTGAATAACTCCCTGACTGATTCACAAATACCAACTCTGTCAGAACATGTCCAAAAATCAGATCACTGGTACTAAACGCAAACTTCCTGGTACACATGAGTGAAAGGAGATCTAATGCATGATAGGATACAGAACTGCCAGTCTTGTTAAAAATGGGGATTAATCTAAACCTCACTGAAGCTAATGGGACTTTCCATTAACTTCTGCAGTCTTTGGATAAGATCCTATAGTTTCTTTTTCTCTGTCCTTTTATCTTCTCTCCCTTTCAGATTTGTTTTTCTCCTTTATGTGTTACAAGAGCAGTACTGAGAGCTGAAATGGACAATGCTTAGCTGGCAGTCATTCTCTGGTAATTAGACTGAGTCTCAAACACCTGACCTGCACATCTATGGATATCAAGCACGTCTGAGTGCCCAATTACCCAGGAGTATTAAGAAATAGGTTTGGAGGATGGGCAAATGATTTGATTCTTAAACTCTTCTCTAGTTGACGCTGTACATGTTGCTTCTTTAGCACAACCTAGAAGACCCAAAGAGAGACTGGAGGTCAAATCCTTTCTGAACCATCATATACTGTGAACAATTTCTTCATACTGTGTAGGATCTTTGACCTTTAGAAAGTCTACAGCATTCATAATTATATCTAAAGCAGCTTTGATGGTGTCTTCCTCTATAATGGATTCACAGGCATGAATAATACTCCTTAATTTTCAAGTATTTCTTTTTCAAATTAATATTTCAAAGAGAAAAACCCTTATCTTGTTAAGAAGAAGAGTTTTTAGGGTTGTACCTCTTGCATAGGATGATACAGTTTGGTGGCCTCTCTTGTTAAAAATGTTCTAGTACCCATCTAATGCCCACTTATTTATGGATTTTAGACTAAAAGCCCTTTTTTGCCAGTTTTCTTCACAAGCACTTATCTCAACATCCTCATTAGATGGTTTTTCTCTTTTCTTTTTTTCAAGGCCTATCCATGCCCTTGGTACTTTCTTTTGTTCCATTCTGCAAAAGGAATGGCTTTAAAGGATCTCTCTCCACCAGTTTCAACTTTTTTCCTTTGTAATTAGCCTTATTTGAGGAGCAGAAAAGTAGAAGACCAGAGAGAAATAATAATAATAAAAAATTGAACAAAGGAGATGATGTTCTTTACTTCAATCATACGCTGTATAGCCTGAGTCAAAGAACTTGCACATCTTTCTTTTTTAATTTTTACATCTGACTCATATGGTACATTTAAGCCAGGTGAGAGAAAATTTCAAAGCTGAAGAAGAGGAATGTTTTATTCAGTTGGTTATTGTTATTACCAAGAGCTTATTTAAAAGTTATAATTAAAGAAATCTTTTGCAGACAATAATTTAGAAAGGAAAGATACATTCGCCATCATCTCCTGAGAATTAATATATTGATAGTATTAACACACAAGTGTGTGAATAAGAATATGTTTATGATGTTAATGGGCAAATATGCATATTTGAAAAATAAGCAGAGAAATAATATATCTGAACTAAAATGGAACTTGAATATAAATTACTGTAGAATAAGGTCTAGAAGTACTTGTATCATAGCTAAATCTGGTGTCTTTATTAAAAAAATCGAGAAGAATTTCTTTGGTATTCTCTTTCAAACCAAAAGAAATACCCAATACATATTGTCAGTCCTGATAAATCTTAAAACTCTAGAAGGTATTTCAGCATACACACCACCTGTGGAAATACAGAAATTTGAATTTGTAGTGCCTCTCAAACTCACTTGTGAATGGCTCAGAAGAGCTATGAACAAGAGAAGAAAAAAGTGCCTTTACTTATAAAGAAAGTGAATGGATTTGTATTCCAACTTTTTTCAAACTCTTCTTTTAAAACCAAAGAACATTTGTACCTTGAATATCAGGTCTGGACTTCCTAGGTTTTGTTTGCTCTTTTTGTCTTTTTAGCTTCTTGGTATACAGTTCTTGCAAGACTAGATATGTAAATGAAGGAACATTTACCACCTGGAACAAAAGAATATTTGAAAATTTAAAAGCTAGAACTCTCCTCCAAAAAAACTTCCAAGTATTTCAGTTAAGAAGATTTATAGAACATCTTTTACTATCGGAAGTCTACAACTGTGAAATTCTTATTTTATATATATATATATTTGTGAATTACATAGGCATTTTTTATTATTAATATCACTCTGAATACATACATGAAATTTACTTTGACTGCCACCAAAAAGTAGATACTTGAAGATGACTAAAGTTGTGTCTTGTGTTGACTGTCTTGGTTTGATGTTCACTCTAAAACAAGTACAGCTAAAGCTAGTACTAATTTCCATAGATATTTTAAGATTATCTAATATTTATTCTAAAAGAAGCAACATACATATAAAGGCTTCATTATTTAATTTTTTTATACGTCTAACTTTTAACAACTTTAGAGTTATCCAAGTTACACTAATTTTGATGGGTACACAGTTCAGTTAAACATTTATACAATTGGGATACTTCTGTGAATTTTACCCACACTACTTTTGAATCTGCAAAACTGAACAGAAAGAGACATTCCAGCAAGACAATAGGTCATTCATTCTGCTACTTATGTCAGAACAACCCACCTTTTTTGACACTTATTCTTTTTAGTTCTAGACAGAATTCTAGTGAAAATAAAACAGTATGTATCATTTGAGAATGATCACTATACGTTTTTGAACCTTAAAAAATTATTTAAGCTTACATTTGATTTTGGACAAACAGTTCAGGGATTTATTATCTAAATAGGATCACTCTTCCTCATTTTGCATCTCACGAAGCTAATCAATCTACTGACATTCTATATATCAAGATGTGTCTAGGTTTGCACTTGCAAAATGGGGGACAAATCATCAGTTTGCATAGTGCTACAAACTGCAAATCTGAAGTGGTTAAATCTGTCACTTTGTACCTAGTCAGATATCTTCCTGTGGTCTCTGCTCTTTTACAAAATTATCTCAGCTAATGCAAATGCATTATGTAATCTGTGCTCATAACAGAACTATCAGATGTAGAGTTTGTGGCCTGCATCTTTTAAAGAATTATGTTTGGTTTTGTTAGTAATTTACCATACTGCATGCTTAAGACATTTAGATGCACTATATTTCATCAAGTAAAGCACTTTCTTTTTTGTAAAGGGAAGTGTATTTCTACTTTTTATTTCATATTTTATATGCTTCCTTTTATATTTCCAGTTACTAGCTGACATTTTCAATTAATTCTCTAGTCGAACCAAGCTATAGCCTAGATACACAGAGGAAAGGCAGACAAGGATCACAGACTTTCCACAATCTATAAATGTGCAAATACCTGTGGTGCTTCACCTGTATGAAGTTTGGCACAGAAAATATCTGTGGGAAAATTAGAAACTGATTCTTGCTGAGGCTAAGGGGAAGTGGAGAGATTTACAGAAGGGATTTATATCTCCTTCTTTCTTAATAATCACAACCTAATGTGCTGAGAACACACCATGAATGAAGGTATTTTAACTATATCCTGATAGTCTAAGCATAATGGGATGCAACTAATTTTTTCAAAATCTATTCAGTTACATTGCACAATTAAATTTCATTTAGCAGTATGTTACATAGATTAAATAAGCTGAATACAAAGTATTTCTAATTTTTTCCTTTTCATTGGTAGGTAACTTACCTACCTACTAGTGGTAACTTACTTTGTTTAGCAGTAGGCATTTTAAGGGCAAAAGATCACTTTCACACAGGAAATTACTCCTTCCTACTTTTGAAAGTAATCAGACAGAAACAAAAAACCTGAGAGGCAGTTTTCTCAATCTTAACTTATACCTATGCATGTATTATTTAAAATGCTAATGACAGACATTAGGAAAGACTGCATTACTAGCAGGGCAGTGTAGCTCTGGAACAGGTTACTCAGAGAAGCTATGCATTTCCATCTTTGGATGTTTTCAAGACTTGACAACACCATAGCTGACCTGCCCTAGCATTCACAATCATCCCTCTCTGAGCAGGATGCTGGACTAGGTGACCTCTATAGGTTCCTTCCAAACAACATTTCTATCACCCTGTCATTAAACTCAATGAATCCATACTTTCATATGGCACAATCAACTTCTGACTTCATTACTCATTCATAAAAGAGAGACCAATATTAAATTGTTACTTAAAGCCTGTATTTTTCATAAAATATTTCTTTAAATACCAGAAGCAAAAGCATGTCTGATGGTCCTGAATGCCATTTAAACAGAATGACTATGTTTTTGTTGCCTGGCCAAATATTCTTAATCAGCAGCCTGTTCCCTTGATTATGGGTTTTCATATTAACCAGAGAAAGAAACCTGCTCTGTGGTGTCAGACCGGAGGTGTCAGACAGTAGAATTGCTCTGGTCCTGCTGTGCAGAACTTGTTCCTTTGTGAAAATGTATTTATATAGGGATCACAAATGTTGTGAGTCTACCATTTAGTTAGCTTAGCTGAAATGGGGTCCTATAAACAGAAGATGTGGAAGAATCATATAACCATAGAATCATTAAGGTTGGAAAAGACCTCAAGGATCATCAAGTCCAACCATCAACCCAACACCACCTAACTCACTAAACCATGTCCCTAAGCACCACATCTACATGTTCCTTGAACACCTCCAGGGATGGTGACTCCACCACTTCCCTGGGCAGCCTGTTCCAATGCCTGATCACTCTTTCAGTGAAGAAACTTTTTCTAATATCCAGCCTAACCCTCCCCTGGTGCAACTTGAGGCCATTTCCTCCTGTCCTATCACTTGTTACTTTAGAGAAGAGGCCAGCACCCACCTCACTACAGCCTCCTTTTAGGTAGTTGTAGAGAGTGACAAGGTCTCCCCTCAGCCTCCTCTTCTCTAGGCTACCCAACCCCAGCTCCCTCAGCCGCTCCTCGTCAGACCTGTGCTCCAGACCCTTCACCAGCTTCATTGCCCTTCTCTGGACCTGCTCCAGCACCTCAATGTCCTTCTTGTGGTGAGGGGCCCAGAACTGAACACAGGATTAAATGTGCAGCCTCACCAGTGCCGAGTACAGGGGCACAATCACTTCCCTAGTCCTGCTGGCCACACTATTGCTGATACAGGAAGAAAACAGATGGGGCAGAATCAGAATGATAAAAACTGGTAACAAATATCTCAAAAGTGTCTTCCTGCATTACTCAGGACTCATGTCAGACTCCTGCTGATGAAGGCAGCTGGGTCCTGTAATCCTGTTCACGAACTGATGACATGTTATCTTTAAATCAACCCAGTTTGCTCTGTCCATTAATGTTTTAAAGAAGTTGTTCCAGAGCTTACTCCTCTTAAAGTTAAAAACCTTTTAATTTCCAATGGTATGTACACCCAGATTCAATTCCAGTTCTTGTGCCAAGTCAGATAGCTCTTTTGCGACACTCTTCTTCACAGAGACCTTCTACTTGCTACCAAGCGTTGGACACTGGTAAGACAATTTGCTTCTTGATATAAAGTGAAAGCAAGTTTACTTTTGTTTGCTAGTAAACAATAAAAAAGAAATGCTTTGGCACAAGTTCTGCCTGTCCCATCAAACATCAAAAAGACAAAAGCAAACTACATTCATGGCACCTCTTCAGACAGGTAGCACCACAGTATGACTTTGCTCACACCTCTTTGTTTGGATTTATCACGTAAAGCAAGATTGCTGGGAACCACAGAGCAGCAGGAAAGAAAGAAACCTACTTCTGAGTTTTGGGTGGATCAGCACCCACAGGACTCAGCCTCAGCCATGCAAACTAGCTCCCATGTCATCAACACTAATGTAACAAAGGCACTTTCAATGCTCATAGTATTGCCAGTACCCTGAAACCACACACAGTAAACCTTACACAGTAAAGTCTGAGATGAAGGCATCCACTGCCAATCTGTTCTCACCATACTTTACAAATCTTGCAGACACCTAAAAGGGTTATCTCAAGTCCTCCTCACAGTAAATAAAATAAAAGGCTTTTGGGGATCCTCAGGGCATTCCAGTATTGCCAGGAAGATGTTTTGCCCTACCTAGTAGAGAAGTACATAACAATGTGCTTTAAAAATTAAAAATTTAGAGGAATCTGAATAATTGCTTCCTGTCAATTTTCTAGGTTGGCACCATGTAATTCAAGAGTGATCCATCTCAACAAATTCATTTGGAAATGTCTGTCTGGCCTGTGGAAAAGCTATGTAAAACTGTATACAGAGCACAATACATAATGAAGTTTACACTTGCTTTGGGTTTGTCCTGAGGAACATACAGCAATTCTGACATGGTATCTGTCAGTGTTACTAGTTACAAGATGCAGCTTAGTAGCAGAGGAGTCTATTTCCTGTTCAAAGACAAAACCAAAAACTTAAATGAATATTTACAAGTCAATTGCCTCAAAATATCAGCATTTGTTTCTCCTTAAAAATAAAAACCTCCATTATCAGAATAAACGAAAAACAAAGTTATTATGTAGATATTCAAACTACAGGGCAAAAAATTCACCATGAAATCAGTGTTTTTTAATCTCCTTTTTTGAGGTGTGCAGATGCTGTAGGCCCAGACCACTTCATTTTGACCTGATAATAAGAACCAAGCAAAGATTAATTGATCAGGGTCTTGTACTCTAATCTGCTCAAATAATTGCATTGTGTTTTCTGACATGCACCAAGTGGAGCTGTGTGCATAAGCAGGGGTGAATATATCCCACAGGCAGAAAGACTGCAGTTTATTTCAGTACCTTTCTGGTTCTTGGAAATAGAACATGCAGGAAAAAGAAAAATGGTAAGACGTAATAAGTTTAAAGTATACATTCCCTATACACATGCACCAACTAAAATGCTGTCAGTCTTGAACAGATTTGCCCACAGTGAAATCTCTGAAAATTGCAAAATGCTGTTTGAAAACATTAAGGCAACAGAATTTCTCAGCAATGCAGCAGTTAAGCAAACAAATACACAGTGAAAACAACGTATTTTTCCCCAGTCTTTTTCCAGAAAACAGATGAATTTTGTTTGTTTGTCTGCTTTTTAAAAAAAGATAGCCTCAAAGCAGACTCCAACTCCTGATATCTCAAAGCTAAAGGCATATCAGGCCATCCTAACTGTAAGCATTTCTACGCTGTGACAGAACGGTGCACACAGCACCAGAAATGGAACTTCTGTTATGACTGCAATATAAATAACTTTTGTATTAACCTGGATATGTGGTAAAGACTAAATAAAGGCTATTTTGCCTAAATACAATGTAGAAAAGTGAAAAACTACATAACTGAGATAGGAGTACAATTAGATATTATCAAGAGTTAGGCATTCTTTCAGATCCACTGCTGCTTCCACCCGTGTTGTCAAGGTCTCTTGATTTCAATGGGTAAGGAATCTATTACAGACTATACACACATTCCACTGGTTTCATGTATTTATATAGCTATTTCAAAGGAATCATTCTGACTACTGTGGCTGACTTCCTGAGCAAAGAAGTTTCTGTTTGAGCTACAGGATATGCATCAAGAAAATAAAGATTTTAATTGGAAAAGTGACTGATACTGAATCCATTACTTAGCTTGTTAAAAACTGGACCATGCTGCTCATTTTCATTTGTCTTGCTTTTGTTTCTAGCCTCTGAGTCTTGTAATGTATCTCCCTAATGGGTGCATACAGCATGAATCATCATCCTCCCAATATTCTACTGCATACTGCTGAGGACCAATCCCTGTCTTAGTCTTCTTTTTCTGATAAGCTAAATACGTTAAGGTATTTATAACTGTCACTATAAAACAGGCATTGTTAATGTCAAATATGCATATGACTTTCAAAATTCCTTTCCAATTCTTAACTATTTTGATTCTCCATCACATTTCCACTTTGCTCCCTTCCAGCTTAGACAGGGCTTCCTGAGTTTTTTTTCAGCAATGCCATGAACAAAAATGATGCAGCCCCTGTAATAACTCAGTACTTGTCCGCATATGTACATTATCCAGCCACTAGCACGGCCAACAGTGTTGCATTGAATAGTTGTATTCAAAATTTGTGGTAGATATCCAGCTAATATATTTAAAAATTAATAATTAGGATGGGAGGATTTAACCATATGGACTTAAAAATACTTGGCCTTAGCTATTAATCCTATTTTCAGTAAAAACAGGGAAATACAACTAAAGAAAATCCTTCCATCCTAGATCTCTGATAATATGTTAATACATTAAATCTATTGATTGTGAACTTTTCTCTTATTTAATTTCTGCCTAGCAATACTTTTATCAGACAACCAGCAGGAGGAGATTTCCCAGAAGTCAGCTCAAGTCAGAAACTACACTCGTGAATCAGTATGAGTATTATGAAGAGTTTAAAAATGGGTTATAAAACTGTTAAAATCGTAAGGGTACAAGGTTTTGAATAAGCCACATTTTTAAAGCAATATTCAACTCTTAACTTTGGTATCTCGGATACCACTATGTACATGACACAGATCAGTTTCAGGTAAAGAAAAGTTCAAATGAAAAGCAAGAAAACAAAGAGGAAGAGAGATCTACTATTCACTGACTAAACCATTTTCTCTTAATTTGCAGAAAGAGGGTGGTGAAAGTTTGAGAGTGCTGCCTGCAGGGGACCAGAGAGGCAAAACGTTGTTTTCATAATTTCCCATTGCTGTCCCAGGGCAAAGCGCTCCTGGCTTCAAGGCAACATCAGCAGCATTCAATCGCAAGCCTAGCCATACTCAAGGCAGTATTATTGAGCCCTTTCTCTAAGTTCTATGTACTACCTCAGTTTAAAATGACAGTTCTGATTATTGATTGAACAAAAAATTTCTACTTGAGCAGTCCTGACAGAAAGTCAGGAGATTT
Source organism: Pterocles gutturalis (assembly GCF_000699245.1). Lineage (NCBI taxonomy): Eukaryota > Metazoa > Chordata > Aves > Pterocliformes > Pteroclidae > Pterocles > Pterocles gutturalis. Next base: position 18,748 of record NW_010132894.1, on the reverse strand, counting down.
CCTGCACAGAAGCACAGTCCTTCCGCAGGGGTAGCCCATATACTGAGGCTCCCTCTTCAGTTTTGTATCCTGACAGCTATGCCCCTGGGGTGCCTTGAGATTTGCCTGAAGTATTTCTCTACCATCTATCTACTCTTTATTGACTCTTCACCCCAACACTAGACAATAGCCTCACACTGATCCTCTTTAGCTTGCCACAGAGCACTCCCCAGCTGCAAGGTGCCATGAACAGGTCTTGTGATAATGGTCCATCTTTACACACTTTCAGAAAACACTTCAGAGAAATCATGAACCCAAAATTTATGATTTTCCCTTGATCTACCTGAACCTCAACTTTAGACAAGTTTAATGACAAAAAGCCCACAAAGAATTATTAGGCCAGTATTAAATTTAGACTTCTAGTTTAAGAACAGAAACCCTGAACTCCCACTTATATTCTAAGCCTACTTGCACAACCACTAAGGCTCTAATCTTTATATCTGCAACCTCTATCTTTTTTATATTTTTCTGGTAGTTTTTGGGACACAAAAGCAAATACCCTAAGTGCTCCAGCACAGTATGGATACTTGTATGAGTGGGCACTACTGTCATACTTACACAGTGAAGACCATCTGTTACAAGGGATGCTTTTTAAAATGGAGACTACATCCACCACCAGCAAGGCCAGAAACTGATGAACTGAAATAAAGTATCAAGTAAATTTATACATAATTTGCTTTTATGGAATACAGTATGAAACATAGGCTTAAGTATCCTCTTTGAACAAACTGAGACCCATTACTTTAATTATTTAGGCATTTGGAATTGCACACAGAAAGAAAAAAAAGGTAAAAAGGGGAAAAAAAAGGAGGTGATACTTCTTCCTGGGCTAACATAAAGTTGTTAACGTCTAATTTTGAACTCTACCTTTGTGCTTTAGCAGATCCGAAGACAGAGCTTGACAAACGGGAGTATTTATCCAGACAAAAATAGCCACTCAGCTATGTTTTAGTGCCATTTTCTGTCACACCAGCGTGACAGCACTAAGTGTTTAGTTCAAATAAGTGGTTCCACGTCCTCTGATAATACAACACAGCTCCAGCATTCTGTTCACTACAATTTCAGCTCCATCAGGGGTGGCACAAGACAGCTCAGTATTCCCAGAGATTTTCAAACTGTGGTGCATGTGTTCTATTATGCACTCAACCCGTCTGGTCCATTTGGACTGGATTCACCAGGGAATACAATTAGCTGGCCATTTTATTTACACAACCCAGCCTGCCAATTTGTCTGGAGCTTCAGTTATTTTTGTTTTTCTCTTTCTCGTAGTTTTGAATTATTTCTGATGTGGTAACTATCTACAGCACAGATTCTTCTTCTATTGGGCTCTAGTGTGTAAGGCAATCAACTGTTGGGGACTCATCTTGGGACAGTTAGGATCTTCAAATTAGAAGTAGTAGCTATTTCCTCAAAAAGTGCAAGTACATTGTTCTCTTAAATGAACCACTAGATAAGACTTCTTCCTAACGTGCTGTCAAACAAATCATGGAGAATATGAAGGAAAAGCAACAAAAAAGCAAACACACAGCAACAAATTCTGCTCCCTAATGCATGACTGATCAGTGGTCCTGAAGCAGGGCATTATTGTTGCACTGAAGACCAGAATTTGACACAGGCCATTCAGTATTTTAGGATAACAGGAAAATATTAAAAAAATGAGATGACAAATTATCTTATTCAAAGGGCACAGACCTTATGCAATTTCAGCAAGCCTCACAGAACCACCATTGTCATTATATTTTGGGTATATTTTCCAAAGTTCTGATAGCACATACAACACAAAAATTCCATGTCAAAAAATAAGGCCAGACATAACCAGATAAGTATAAAAAGCTACTCTCATTCAAATGCAAACATTTTAAATGGTAAACCTATGAAAACATTGTGTGCTTATTCAGACTAGGAGGTTCGTACATTACTGATTTTATGATGCCAAGTATTATTTTCTGCCAATGTCTTCACTATTCCTTTCTTCCTCTTTCTCTGCCTCTCTCCTCTTGTACCAAAGAAAAAGCCCTCAGGCTCCTAGTTTTTATCTTGAAGCAACACAAACCCAAAATGTTACATACAATAAGAAGTAAACTTAATAAGAAGGAAAATTGTGCCACCTTTCATCAGACACCATGTTTCCTGTGCTGCTACTCAACACAAATAGCCTGTCTTACAATTTTCCCAATTACCCTAATTATCTTTTTTCCAAAAACATGGATAAGCCTGCAAAATATGTCCTAAGCTACCCTCTTGCCAAAAGCTTTTTCCACAAGCTTTGCTAATCAGCTTCATGTAACTTATTCATTTTTGTAATTACTTATAATTAAACTTTGATAGGAAGCCCAGATACTTTGGCCATTTAACTATAGAGAATTCAAATCACTAAAAATTAAAGTTACAGCATACATTTCAAACACAAAATGACTGTTGAGATTACATAACACTTCTCATAACTCTGAAGGTTTCCTTTACTTTCAGCCTTTCATTGAATAATAGAGTCAAACTGAAACTATCACCAAAATAGTGTTAAACTAGAAAAAATTATCAGTGCATTCATGTTGACAGACAGCCATGGTCTAAACTCACTACAGGGCATGAAATGTTCATCCTCCTTACCAACATCACATGTTCTCATTTATGTTAAGAGGCTTGAGAGCAAAAACCAGAACCTTTATCTACAGAGTACTCATCTCAAGTGTCCCTTATTCGTCTGGCCAGTCCACTGTCTCCTGGAATGTTTTCCCAAAGCACTGAGGGTTACTAGCCCTCCTCTCAGGGAAGTAGAAAGTCCTAAAATCACTTCTCTCCATTCTGTAACTTCATGTTGCATATGTGTTTGGTGGACTGACACAGCAGTTAGAACAAATACTCCTGTTGTTCTTGATGCATGTTGGGTTTAGACCATCTGTGAAACTACAGGAGGAGAGGGGGACACACCGTCAGGACAAATGGAGTGGTTGCCTGGTCATCCTGGTAGAGCACACTGAAGTGCTGAACTGTGATGGGGAGGTCTTAAAAAGCACTGACAACATGCCACAGTCAAGCAACACATCACTTAATATTAGTTTTTGCAACTTCATCAATACACTAGCCTTGGCGTGTTCTAGAGTTTTGATTAATTGCTGGTAAATTTTACAAATCTAGTGGGAGATACTAAATTTTGAGTTTCAAAAGGGTTGGTTTTTTTTTTTTTCCCAAAGCAACCTAAACATATCATTGCTTTCACAAAGTAAGACACTTCAGCAATAAACAGGAACACTTCCAGGAGACAACTAACAGCCTTTGAAAACAACTGAATGGCAACGCTTGGATAAGGACAGCAGTTGTCTTTGTTCTCCCCTCCAGCTGTTTGGAACGCCCAATACACTGCCTTGCTGGAGTGGGACGGGTGGAAAAATCAGTGCTCCCACACCAAAAACCAGAGCTGTCTGGCCAATGTAATTACTACTGGCGTATAGGTTACACATGGTTTCTCCAAAGTGATTGGTAGTAGGTCTTTTAGTTATCTCAAGAGCTGTATCATAGCCTGGTGTACTTGTAAAGTCATTTATTGCTCTTCATCATTCCTTGCTGAACATGCCTCCTCTATTCCTCTCTTTCTTGTCCTCTAGACTCACAGTTTTAAGATTACAGAACCCATCTTCATAGGGCCATTTTTATTTCCTACTGAAGAAGGACAATCCCTTGGCATATTATGGAACAGGTGCATCAGAAAGATGACGTAAAAAGTATGGGCAGCTATTGTTGAAAGATAATATAGCATAAAAGCAAACTATGTTAAAAAAACTGCCTGGAATGTTCTAATTCAGATTTTCAGAAAACTCTGAAATAATCATATCTGTCCTTAAGCCACTTGCCTCAGGACAGCTGCACAGATCAAGCATAGTGAGTATTCAGGGACACTTTTCAAAGCCTGTGACTGTGAAGAGTAGACCATTGGGTACTGTAGGTCACAGGCATGAGGCAAATAGAAGTTATGCCCAGCTAAAGATAAAATTAAAGAATCTAAAGAAGACAGCTGCTAAAGGTAAGCAGAGTTTACTCTGCTGTTGGACTTTTTAAAGCAATGATGTTGTCAGAGCTCCTCTCCAAGCAGTCCAGAAAGGTGAGTTAACATGACAAAATAATTAATTCAGTTACCTAAAGATGGCTTACAGAGTACCTGATTGGTAAATTTATCCCATTTCTACTGGAAAAAGGGAACTCTGGGCGAAGATAAACTGATACGGCACAAGTGGAGAAAGTTTGCTCCTATAATCCAAACCCAGCCAACTCAAAGCCAAGCTCAGTAAATCAGTAAGAATGTGTCTATTTCTCTCTCTCTACACCTGAATGTAATTGTTGAAGTCGTTTCTCTTCTGTCTGAACTTCAGACTAAAAATTCAATGCACTGCACCTCATATGTAGACTTCAGACAAAAACCTTGTCAGCTGAGCGAACACTTTCTAGATTGCTTACAAGGATTTATTTTTGAATTTATACATACAAGTATACTTTTTCCTTTTGCAATACACTAATTTACATTTGGAAGAAATAGTACATGCCTGTCCCTCCAAATGCATGCACACATTTACGAATGTTTGGCGTTGCTTTTTGCTTACATTTGCAAAGACAGAAGGTTAATCTAAGAACTTACTTGAAAGGCAGTTATCTGGTCACAAGGTTTCTGCTGCAGTCTCCAGACCATGGAAATGAAGGGTGGTGGTGGGGGGGAAATACTGTCATTAATAAACATACTCACTTTATTCTGTGGTTTGTATTCCTGAGTTTCATGGGAAGATTTGAGCAGTTTTAAGGGATCTGAATCTTCTGAGATCCTCCCCTCAAAGAGACTGCTGTTGGTCTGCACTTCTGGATGTTGCAAAATATCCAGTGCTACTCAACAGGGAGAAGACAGTTTTCCCAGCCAAAATGGCATTCTGTTTTATAAGCTTTATCAATAATTTTTCCTTATAATATTAAAATATCAACAATTTTAATATGAAAAATGTAAGGTCTTTCCTTTCTAATGTGGGTCAGAATTAATTTTAACATTTACAGTAAGATCTGGACAGAAATTCACACATTTCTAGCTAAAAGTCTGGCAACATTCTTTTAAGTTTTCTGTATTTCAGACAGATTATACAAATCTTAAATAAAACACCATTTAATTCCTACACACCTTAATAGTGTTATATATTTCTCCATGGACATTTTTGTCATCACTCACAATCACTTTTGCAAGAAAATAACCCACCCTCTCTTAATCTCAATTTTTTACTCTAAGATGGGCAACGCTAATATTAACATTCCAAGAATGAGCCTAGTTCTTATAAAATAGTAAAAGACTTTTTGCTGGAAACGCCAAAAGAAAAAAACCACCAAAACAATTATACAAATGAACTTTCTAAATATATTTGAACAACGTTGAGAACCTGTTAGTTGAAAACAGGAGAGCATATCTGGTTCTCTGGTAATTTTAATGGTAAAGTGACGTAGGTGTGCTCCCATACAACCCAAATACTGGATTCTTCATCACCAATACCAACCCAAGAGGACACCTGAAACTTGACATTGACACATACAATATCTGGTAGTCCAGAAATCAATAAGAGCAGTGACCTGCTTTCAAATGAAAGGCAGGAGGAATCTCTCCCAAAGGCCCAAATGTCTATATGGCCTTCTGACTAACCACCACAATGCAAGTAAAACATAGAAGCTTCACACATTATTTTGGAATGGACAGAAGAAAAAAAAAACACTTTTTTAGGTAAGTATCATTTATGTTTATATACACTACAGCTGGGGGTTTTTTACTGCAGAAGTCAGAAGTGGTTTGACATAAATTACAGAATAGAGAGAAACTGAATGAAAAAGTGCTAAGGAGAGTTTATGGCAAAACCCCCTTGCCAGAACAGCACAGCACTTACAGAATTACAGTAGTCTTCTGACTGATAGTGTGTGAAAAGCTAGGAGGGTATTTCTGATACATCAAACAGTAAAAGCTGAAGTGAGATCACAAAGCTCTTTCTCTCTTCTGAAACAGGATATGAATTTAAGTCTGCAGAAACTGAACTGGTGCGTGCGTGACTTCTTCAGATGCTTCCTAAATGAATTGTTTTACAGCAGCACAGCTTCTAACTCCAATGAGTTAGAAGTGTGTTAGTGCTTGCTACTCTCCAGCTCCTCCCTGAGTTAGACTGAACAGAACCCTTTAAAAAACCAGCTATTCTGACAATATGTTCATCCTTTCTGAGTTTATTGCCAGATTGCAGAGCCTAATTGCAGTAATGAACTGTGAGGAATATACTCTATCCAAGCTGTACCTGGAATGAAAAACTGCCCATTTTCCCCCTCTGTTCTCTCCCTATTTCAGCAGCAGACTTTCTCCCTTGTTAATGCAAGTGTCTGTAGTGGAGGATATTTCCTTCACAATAAAACCAAAATGCATCTCTTGGTTTCCAGCATGATTGTTACAAATCAACACCAATTCTGACTTCACATTTGGCACTAGCATTGCTCTTTAAAGCAAATTTCATAGATTCTCAGCAGTAGCATCACATTTCTTTAATGCTTATTGACAGGTAGGTCAGTAGCCAGTGACTTTTTTTTAATGACTGTATCCTTTTGTTCTCTTTGCAGTACCCACAAGGACCTGAATGACAGAAAGTTCATTTTTCTCCGAATAAACATCTGATTAGAGTAGCCCATGCTTTACCCCCCTTTGGGAGACATGCTGTCAGCCAGCAAAGCCATGGTGGTTGTGGTAACTGTCACTGCATATCCAACAGCTGCTCTGTTACACATTCCCTAACCTGGCATGAACCGTGCTGCTGAGATTCTGCTGCTTTTCCCCACCCTGGCACTGTGTTGCCATAGTCCTGAACCTCCAGCAGACAGGCTGGCGATCGGCACTCCCTGCAGCTGCTTCTCACTCACCTAGTGTTGGTTCAGCACCAGTAAGAGGTCTCCCTAAGGTGCCTTCTATGGCCTCGACCCTGGAGACTGAGTGTCACTCCTGTCAAGGAACCAGAGATCCTCAGCTGGGAAGCCTGCAGGGGCCTAACCTGGTTGGTACTCAGAATTTGCAGATGGTGGTACACTGTGGGGTTTTTGCTGTACCGATGGAATGAAACTATGAGGAAAAAATTATGCTGAAGTGGACATTTTGAATTTTTTAGTTTCAAAGAAGAACATGGCTTGCTAAATAGAAAGTCAATAAAATGGCCAACATATGATATGATCATATCATCATGTGATTCTATGATTCCATACGCTCCCCCAAAATACCAAAAGAATTATGCCTGTGCAGCTGTCATGTTCTAGCCGAGCATTAGCTCAGGTAGAACTTGGACTGCACAAGACAGAAGTCAATAGAAATAGCCTTCAATAGATGGATGTCCTAATCATCATCTGGACAGTCGTTTTAGTTTAATGATAAGTTATTCAAAACCATATTTTAATTACATAAAGTGAAGTACCATAATATTTGCTTTGGAACAATCCTTTAGCTTTGTTGAAGATGCAATAAGAACACAAATGGTGCTTAAGCTGCCACCATAAGTGGTTACACCTTCCTAGAGGTCCTTTGCTTGTACTTCAGCCAGGTGGTCCTAGTGAGGATTACATCCTAAGCCTTGTACATGTGAGTAGCTCTGTCTTCCACAATGAAAACTATAACTGAAATCAATGTGAGACATTCTTAAACATCACACTATTTTAGAAGCTTAAAAATATAGCAAACTGCTTCATTTTTTTAAAAATTAACATTTATTCCTGCTTGTGTAAACCATACACGAGCTTGAAAACAAAATTAAATTCAAATTTCCCCTAATTTTTTTACTAACAAGACTTAACTAAGTCAATTTAAAGAATATGAGAGCTGAATTACAAGGTTATTTATTTACTTTCAGTTACAGTATTAATACCCACTATCATGGTTGTGCAAATGCATTTGAAAACCTCCATGCATATGCAGTATTTTTAATGACTTGACACTCCAGGTTAGGGATTGCTTTTTACAGTAAAAAGCAAGTGTTCTGCTTTCAGCTAGGACAGAGTTAACTGTCTTCATGGCACCTAGTAAGAAGCTATGTTTTGGACTTGTGCTGAGAAGAAGGCTGATCACATCCTGATGTTTAGAGTTGCTGCCAGGACAGTCAAGGACTTTTCAGCTTCTCTGCTGTGCCTGTGTCTGCAGGTGCAGGAGAAGCTGGGAGGAAGCACAGCCCCAGTTACTGGCCTAGGATTGGCCCTTAGGTTTAAGATTGAGACCCAAATTTACCAATGGTATATTCCATATCCTGCATGTCATGCCCAGCTTATAGATGAGGCTCTGTCCAGAAGTTCTCTCTCTCTGGGCTGCCCCTTTCTCAGTTGGCTCTTGGTCTCTTGGATGCTCAGGCTCTAATCTCCTTTCTGGGATTGTGGTTTCGGGGCTCTCTCTGCTCTGCGATCGATAGCCAGGAACGGGCTGAGCCTTGGTCATCAAGTGGTGAACAGTATCACTGTGTACCCCTCATTTGTATATTTGTATACATTACTATTGTTATTATCATCATTATTTTCAGTTTTGTTGTATTTTAGTCACTAAATTGTTCTCTTCTCAACCAAGAATACTGTTTGTCAGAGACAGTAGACGAAGTGTTGCAACATACTGCTTCTTCTCCCACTATAACTGACAAAAAGTGATACTTACGCAAGGCCAAGCTGTCACACTTAGAGCAAAAGAATAACAAATATTTTTCTGTGCATGAAATTGCAATGGAAGAACAGATGTAACATTAAGATACTATACTTACAGTATATATTTCTGGATGAAAAATCAAGAATCATAACAAAAAGGTGTAAGAAGCACTTGTTAAGATCCCAATAAAAATACTAAAAAATTAAAATAAAATTGTGATTCTCTAAGGATGCTATGATTTCTCCAGCTAATCTGTCTGTCTCAATTTTGCTAAGATTTCCTAGCTCAGGAAATAAATACCAAGCTATGCATATTTCCACATCTTAAAACCTTCTTTTCTAAACAGCGAGAAAGCACCCTCAGAACAAACAGAACTTATATTTCTACAGATGCTACCAACAGTATGTAGCATAGCCAAATGGAAAAAGAGTTATTCTGAAATTCCAAATGCAATGGTTTTTTTTAGAACACAGGGGTTAAAGCTGCTACTCACAATCTACTGTTCCATACCAGACAATGACGAAATTCAAACTTCAGCTTCCCCTTTCTACGGCTTATCTCAGCATGGGAATTGGTTCATCACTCTCTACAATCAACTTTTTGGTACTTAACTGAATACAAATTATGATACTGAGGGAAATTTACATGTTTGTGTCATTGAACATAGTGTTCAGGGAAAAAAAAAAAAAAAGATAATTCATGCTCTGCAGTGGATTTAGTTACCTTTCCAAATTCCCATTCAAAGTAAAACACTGAAAGATTGGGAGTTTGGGTGTTTTAATTGTTTTCTATGCTCTTCTACTTCTCTATGCTAATTTATGTAATTGTTAACTTTTAAAAGAATACTTTTCTATTTGTTTCACGCCCTTGATGTTCAGAAGTATCATATTTGCTCTCCCATAATTTTGTTGTAGAAGTGCTGGGAAATCTCTGATGTTATGAACCTTACTGAAAGTGCAGAGCACGGACTATTCTTTTCTCTAAAATCTGAATTAGTCACTGAATTTAAATAAAAGGTGTTATAAAAAGTGGGGTACAAAAACTCCAAGAAACAATGAATTCAATTATGAATTCAACAATGAGCCTGACCAAAAATCCCTGCTTTTCTGAGTTAACACTTAGTCCTAGTTATGTAAAAACATGACAGAAAATTAAACCTTAGTTACACTTTCTTTTACACATCACTGTTCAATCATGTCTTCTCAGGTGCTAAACTCCTTCCTAGGTCTATAGGACAGGTACAAAAGAATTAAATACCTACATTTATTCTACATGTAATACATCCACATATATCAAATATGTATAATGGTAACAGTATGTTCATACCAAATATGACATTTGTAAATGTCTTCTTGCTCTCTGTGCCCTTATTCAGTTCTGCCTGTTATATCATTTCAATTGTTTATACTACGAGATTTTTGGAACAGATATGCAGATAATGCCTGAAGAAACAGACTCCAATCCCTGATACTTATGTTAACAATGCACAATGATCAGACTAATGGTGGAGACAGGTAAATAATATAAATATTTATGTAAAATCTATAATCCCAAATTGCAGTTTAGGAAACATAAAACAGACTTTAAACACTTATTTAATTGGAGAGCAAAGACATTAACTACAAAATCCTGAATCATAGCATCTGTATTCAACCCCCAGTTTCAGTTTGCCCTAAATTAAAATTGTTACCATTGCCACTGAAATTTCAGAACTGTCTAGCACTTCCAAGATCTTCTAAAATTTATTTTACTAACTTCAGCAAGGGTTTACATTGAGTATCTATTTTATACCCAGCTTCATTACATTCCACATCCTCATATACTTTTCAGTTGTGAATAAGGGTTGAAAATGGGTTGTAAAGCAAAGGAGAAGGTTAATTAAACGCTTTGCTGCAAGGAATTTGAATGTGGAAGTCATCAGGCTCTTATCACCTTCTAAATACAACTGGAATCAATGGGATAAATCTTCTGAGTTTTCATTTGGATTCTATGTATTACAACACGTCACATTAATCAGTCTGAACAACATCTCAGGATTCTACAGACAATACTATGTTTTGCCACACCAATAGCAACTAACCCTTGCCGCACTCCCACCAACCAGCCATCAGAACCGGAGTTGCACAGGTAAATGTCCCAGTAAGGCTGGTAATTAGGAAAATACCAGCATCATATTGCAGAGAAATACATGTCAAGAGCTGAGTTTTCAAATTGGATCTCCCTTCCCTGCAGTCAGTGCTTCCTTAACACTGAAATTAATGTCAGTAGATGAAAGTACAGCAGGTATAAAACCACACTCAGCAACATAAAAGAGATGAGAAAGGGACATGGGGATAGAAATCACATTTGTTTGCAGCTACAATGAGAATTTATTTCTCATCTCAAAAATATGTGGCAAGATAATTTCATTGCTTTCAACAGTAAGACTCTTGTCCTTACAAACAGGCATGTGCTTAACTGTACAACATAGATAAGATACTAGGAACTAAGAAGTTGATTTCCAAAACAATGGATGAACACAAAGAAGCATGTAACTTTTTTTCCCCTTACTGAACTTCAGATTATGGAGTTTTATGACAGCCAATACTTCATAATATCCATATCTCAGTAAGTAAAACCACAGAATCAGTGCTGGTCAGTTGAGGTTCCTAAGCAGAGTAGTGTTAAATTTAAAGCCAGATTGAATTTTCCAGACTGGTGAATATGGAGGAGCTAAGTGTTCAGCATTATTATTGTTACATCACCCTTATACACCTAAAAACTATTGGGAGGGGAAAATATTTTATAAAAAACCAAACAAACATGTTTTGATCATATCTGCCATGGTAGGAAAAGCACCTTCCTCTACTCACATCCTGTTTATCAGTCTTTAAGTGTCAAGTTTGAATTTGAAACAAGTGAAAGTTTAGTCAATATATTTAATTTTAAGTTTCAAGGAACATGCATCTCAGACTGGTTTTTATATTTTATGGAGAAGGAGACAACCACAGATTTCTAAACAATGTAAACTAAGGAGGTATGCAAATATAACTGTAGATAATTATATAACACTATCCTACTGTAAATTTGGGTACAGATAGGTATGAGGCTTTACTACAAGCTAACTATTGAGAGTTTGATGCATGTAAAAAGAAGCCATTTGCTGACAGAAAGATTTTTTTTACAGTATCAGGATCACACTCAGCAATGGCATTTTTTTTCTCATCCACTTCTGCATCCTTCTCTACACACATTTATAAGTAGCTTTTGTTCCATCACCTTTGTCTTCTGCCTCAATGACTCAGATCCTATAATTTCCAATGACACCAATCCAAATGCAAAAGTATGGATTGTACTTAGGCCTAATTTCCTGAACTATGAGTAGTGTTATGATCTCATGTCATCTCAATGGACTATAAATTGAGCAGCTTGATCTTCAGATCTCTACTCCGCCACTAGCATTCCTCTACAATGTCAGGGAAACTGCTTAAGCTATTTGTATTCTTATTTCCCTATCCATATGGCTTTTTGAGGTTTAGAGATGAAAGAAGTAACTACTGCAGTTGAACTTCAAGGCAGAATGGTCATCCTACATTACAGGGTGGCGTGTCCTGTAAGAAGCAAACATTTCCAGAACTAAAGAAACAGACAATGATTGTTAAGGGAATCAATCAGCAGTTAAGAGGATTTGTCTCTCTAAGCAGGGATTTACTACTCGAAAAGAGTATGTACAAACAACACTAGCACTCAACCAGGACTGACTACATAACATGGTTCAGTTATTAAAGACTTACTTTGTTTCTTTTTCTATATTTGTAATAACTCCAGGCACCAAAGATGGAGCTGTAACACCCATCTACATTAAGGAATGGATTGGAAAGTACCTTAGAACTTCAGAGGTTGCCTCCCTAGAGACGTTGTCCACTGTAGCACAAAAAACCCAAATAAATTAAAACCAGACCAGGCAGTGATTAGGAAATGTCCAGGCTAGTTCTATTGGAAAGACAGCAGGAGGGCTCTAGTGTCATCTCCCACACCTAGAGGACTGCACCACACAGTGGTTACTGTGGCCTAGAAGCCACATTGAACTGAACCATTTCCTTTTAAACACTTACGATAAGGGACTATCTCTTTCCTGTACAGCATTTTAAAAAATGGAAAAGGATAAAGCAAGAGAATGGCTAAGTAGCTTTTTAAAGAAAATCATGAACAGAAGGAAAATGTGTGACTGCAAGCAGAGCTGCAAGGAGGGAAAATGAAAATCCAAAGCTTTGGTAATGGCTGAAATAAGTTTGAAAATAAAACCTTTAGTGCAAGTGACAGCCACCCTATAATTGTTGTGAATGTATTCAGACATTCTGACCATAGCCTGAAAAGTAATTGTTCTTGGAAGCAGGGTAAATCAAACGATGAAAGTTTATAGAATGGTTTGTTTTGTTGGTGGACCTTCCCTTGCTTTTACATTACTGAACTACAATTATCTGAAAATCTTAATGCCCGTCAAGTCATCTACATCTGGTACATAGTTTGTAACTTTGGGGTACAACTAAATCCACTGCAATAAAAGTCGAATTTTTAAGGAAACAAAAGCCAGTGAAAGATTGTGCTCCTGTGTGTGGACTTTGGAAAATTAAGTGTTTTTCACTGTTACTAACCAGATCAAGTAGTGACTGGCAAATGTAATTATTATCTGATGCAATTTTTCTACTCGAGCAGATCGTCAGCTTCCCAGATACTACTTCAGTGACATCTTGCTAGAAAGACAACAAACAAGTTATCACAGTTTCCCTGATAGGATGCTTCCAACTCTCCTGAAACATGAGTGGAAAGGCCGGGCCCAAAAAGGGAAAGGTTTCATTCTTGGTAAAGTGGTAACAGACACGTCACAGGACTTGACATAGGCACTGCCACCACAGAACGTGCCACCTAGCGACACACCAGCTGCAGTTCTTCCAGAGCAAGAGAGAAGCCAAGGTAACACAGTGCTAATGCTTGCACTGTGAAGATACTGCAGAAGTCTCATGTCACTTATGTGAGACTTGCCAGGCTGCAGGTTCAGAGGTCTGCAAGCTACACTAGAACAAGCAGAATTATAGATTAATAAAACAGGACAGAAACAGTTCAACATGCCTAGTACTTCCTCTTCCTACAGATTCTGCTGTAAAGACCTCTGATCCTCAAGCCTTTAGAAAATAGACATATGGACGGGTTTAATCTTATATGGGGGGGAACAGCTGTAAAACCTTGCAACTTGCACAACAAAAAGACACTACAAACTCCATCTTTTTCCCTCTTCCAGAAGGATGTCTCCAGTCAGTGAAAATGTCAGCTGGCAATTGTGAATAAGGCCCTGAAAACTTTACAGTGGCTTCAGTAAAAGTATGCTCCCTTAAGAAGAGAAGGAAATGTTTCTTTGAGTCTAAATATTAATTCTCATTTAAAGCTCCCCCACATCTCACACCTATGAGTGAATGTATTTCACACGGGTAAGCTTAGCAAAGAATCACAGCTTTTTACTGGAAGTCACATTTCACGAAACAAGATCAAAAATGTTAACTGAACATGTTGAAGAGGTGCCATTTGAAAAAATTCCTTTGAACCCACTTGACCAAGCCTATTGTTTGGAGTTAAAAAAAATTAAATCACACCTGTGTGCAGACAGATAGGCTCTCTTTATCTGGTAAGAACAAGGTGCAGAGACTTTTGCGATAGATAATTAATCTCTATTGCTATCTATAGTTTCATTGTTAACACTGTCTTGGTTGAAGTGTGAAAATATGTTCACACTTTTGAAAACAAGCTCTTAACTAATCAAATGACAACATGAATCTTAGAAATATTGAAATGACTGCAATCCAACACTATTTACAACTATATTTTTATTTTTAATTTTATAATAAAAACATGATCTCAAGCATCCCTCAAGGCTATACGGGAAGTTACCTGATCTTCCCCACTGTAACAATCAGTGCAGAAATTGTGACCACCATCACCAGTCTATTTTCACTAGAGCACCCAGTATTTTACCCTCAGGGAATTAATTGCAGTGAACATTTTCCTTGTATAGACAAGTTCCAAGAGACTGTAACAGACAGATGACATAAGCAGCACTGAATAACCAGAGGCGGATACTAGTAAGCCGCAGCCACTCTCCCATCAAAGCCCTGTTAAGTAACAGTTGTGTGCATTAAGTACTATTAGTCTTACATCAGTGCTCCAGGAGATGTCCCAATTAAGCAAGTTTTTTGGATAATTATGTCACTTAAATGAAACACACGGTACTAACTTGTACCAAAGTGCTACACAGCAAGAGCCACACTCATTTCAGCATAAATTCACAGGGCTGCAGAACTTGTGCGAGTTTCATACTACAAAAAGATTTCACTAAACACAAATTACATACTCCCAAGGTAATTTCAAATCTCCCTCCTGAGATAAGATGCAAATTAGATGTCATGTTTAAGGAAGACATACTTTGCACCTTTTTTTTTTTTTTTTAATGAAACCATCCCTTTATACACTTGGATGTTCTTACAGGATGGAGTTCATGTAACAAACACCTTCACATTAATTAAGAAAACAAATCTATCTTTTCTCTATATAGGTTGATGATCTTATTACCATCTAGACTGCATATAAAAGCATGAAGAACAAACATTTACAAAGCGTTTAGTTTTGTTGTGGTTTAACCCACTCGGCTAGCACCAACCACCACACACCCGATCGCTCACCCTCCCCCCTCCCAGAGATGAGGAAGAATCAAAGGGGTAAAGAGAGTAATGAGTTGAGATAAGAACAATTTCATAACTAAACTACAATAAAATCGAAAAGAATAATGATAATAATAATAACAATATACAAATATACAAATAAGTGATACACAGTACAACTGCCCACCACACAATGACCAAGGCTCACCCCATTCCTGGCTATCAATCGCAGAGCAGGGAGAGTCCCAAAACCACAATCCCAGGAGCCTGAGCGTCCAAGAGACCAAGAGCCAGCTGAGAAAGGGGTGGCCCAGAGAGAGAGAGAACTTCTGGACAGAGCCTCATCTATAAGCTGGGCATGACATGCAGGATGGGGAATATACCATTGGTAAATTTGGGTCTCAAGCCTAAACCTAAGGGCCAATCCTAGGCCAGTAACTGGGGCTGTGCTTCCTCCCAGCTTCTCCCAGACACAGGCACAGCAGAGAAGCTGAAAAGTCCTTGACTGTCCTGGCAGCAACTCTAAACATCAGGATGTTAGCCTTCTTCTCAGCACAGATGCAAACCAGCTTCTTACTAGCTACTATGAAGAAAGTTATCTCCGTCCGAGCTGAAACCAGGACAAACTTTTTATCTATGCTAATAAAATTTTTGATATAGCTCTTAACACTTTACATCTCTACCACACTAACCTCCTCTTTTCTGGTCATGAAAATTGTTCTGGTTATATTCACTCAAACTGCTATAAGAAAATAGAATTATAGAATCATAGAACAGTTTGGGTTTGAAGGGACGTTAAAGATCATCTAGTTCCAACCCCCCTGCCATAGGTAGGGAGACCACCCACGAGACCAGGTTGCTCAAAGCCTCATCCAGCCTGGCCTTGAACACCTCCAGGGATGGGCCATCTACCACGTCCTTGGGCAACGTGTTCCAGTGTCTCACCACCCTCACAGTAAAGAATTTCTTCCTTACATCTAGTCTAAATCTGCCTTTTTCCAGTTTACATCCATTACCCCTCATCCTGTCACTACATGCCCTTGTAAAAAGTCCCTCCCCATCTCTCCTGTAGGCCCCCTTCAGTTACTGGAAGGCTGCTATAAGGTCCTCCCAGAGCCTCCTCTTCTCCAGGCTGAACAACCCCAACTCTCTCAGCCTGTCCTCATAGGGGAGGTGTTCCAGCCCTCTGATCATCTTCATGGCGCTCCTCTGGACCTGCTCCAATAGCTCAACGTCTTTCGTGTGTTGGAGGCCCAGACCTGAATGCAGTACTCCAGGTGGGGTCTCATGAGAGCAGAGCGGAGGGGCAGAATCACCTCCCTTGACCTGCTGGCCACGCTCCTCTTGATGCAGCCCAGGACCCAGTTGGCCTTCTGGGCCACAAGCGCACACTGCCGGCTCATGTTCAGTTTTTCATCTACCGACACTTCCAAATCCTTCTCCTCAGGGCTGCTCTCAAGCCATTTTCCACCACCTCCTGGGATCACTTCACTGACACAAGCCATCTATCTGAATCTAAAGCCCTTTGTGGACAGTCTCTGTCTTACTGTCTTACTTACGTCATTCCTTCTCTGCAAAACGTTATTCTCATTTTCACTTATCTGTCAAGATCACACATTCTCTGATACTTTCTCATTTCCAATACTTTCTAATAGCCCCAAATAGCATGAGACTATTATCAGACCCATAACTGCATATGCCCTCACTCAAAAACTATTTCCACCCCTCAAATCTCCAGAACAAAGTTGTTCCATCCATTTCTTCTTTTGCATTTCTTTTTATTTCCCCAAGATGTCTCTAACTCCCTTGCAGTTCTTAGCATCTTCCATTCTTGTCTGTCAGACATCAAAGTAAAACTTGCAGAAAGGCCTGTTTCTGCTTTCAATGCCTGTTACTGGAAGAAGCAGTAGAGAACAACTTCCCCAAGTTACAAAGCTGTTGGACTTTTCTTTTTGCATTTATTGCCTTCATCAAAGAACAGAAATGCTACTTCAAAGCAAAGTTTTGAAACTCTCTTACATTCATGGCAAAGTGGCATAGTCCAAAACCCCTTAATAAAACAAATACAAAGAAATTGATATGCTGCATTTTCACACCCCTGTTCAATTAAAATCCTCAAATAAGTGTATGAACATTAACTGAAGTGGTATAGTTTAAAATTACAGAAAACAACTGTAATATCCACATTATACTCTAAGGAATGAGATCAAACTTGTGAATTAAAAAAAAAAAGCATAAAGATGCTTAATGCTCTGTAACAGAAATGCTCTAGACCAGTAAGGCCAAAAGCATTCATGTGGAAGACTTTGCCTACATCACGCTCTACTAATTTCTGTGAATGTATCAGCACAAAGAACTTGGCTCTTACTGTGGACTCAAGTTGAAACAATCCATTTTCAAATAAATGGACTGAATTTTCATATGGGGAAAATAATGTAAACCTGTGAAAAAACTGTGGACTTGAAACGCATACCTTTACTTAAATAAAATTCATTTTAAGAATAAATAATGTGGTAATTGTGATCAAAACTCCTCCAACTGATTTTTTTCTAGACTGTTTATTGTTACCTTCCAGAGGCATACAAGGGCTATCTGGCGTTTGGGGAAGGCTCCTGGACTTCCCACTGCCCTTAAATGCAATGTTGAAAGCTCACCTTTCACTGCGCAGGAACTAACAATGCACAACAACAGAGGGAAAGCTACATTTAGAAGAATTTTTGCAGCCTCATGTAAGAGGCTACTGCATAAAATGACTGATTTTCCACATAATCTGTCAGTCTAAAATGTTGAAGATAAGAAAAGAGGGCAGGCTATTTGAAAATTCTGGATTGTATTTGTTAAAGTAAGTCCTGAGTTTCAGCGATGTCTCCTTATTTTTCATTTCTCTCAATTTCTGGGGAATCATGTTCTCAGGTTTTTAAATGTATAGTAATTTGTTACATATTTTTTATTCCCCACTTGTTTCTGGAAGCGGTCAGCCTTGCCCATGCCACTAACTCAGGAAAGAGT
>NW_010132894.1:0-341 GCF_000699245.1 Pterocles gutturalis | reverse complement strand
GTACAAGATACCACCAGAATTACTCCTTTGCCATTAAAGTATACTTCACATATGTGTCAACCCTTACAGAGGCAGACCAAAAGGACACACAGCTAAATCCCTTACTTTTAACAGTATCAAGAGCTGCCTTCCTGCCCTCATCTGCGTCATGGCGCCTCAGCACTGCCCGCACGCCCAACCCACCGCACAGCGCATGCGCCAGACTCCCGCACCCCCTCCAGCGGGGCAGCTGGCGCGTGCGCCTTGCCCCTCCCCAGTGCGCGTCCCCGCCTGCTTTCAGTGTCCTTCCCCTTGCGCGCGCCCGGTCTCTCCCTCGTGCGGAGAAGGGGCGGTGCGGGGCC
>NW_010132893.1:0-5156 GCF_000699245.1 Pterocles gutturalis | reverse complement strand
TGTACTCTTTTTGGGTTGCCTGACCCTTTAGGGTATATTTTCATTGATTAAATAAAATACAATGACCAATTTGTTCTAACGTGTATGTGGTGGCTTTTTCAGCTTGCTTAGTGTAAATTATTTTCTGGTGGATGCTCCATCTTCAGGTGCATTTGCATCAGCCTGAGGAGGCTGATGGCCCTGCAAGGAAGGATGTGGTTTGGAATGAGGAGCTCTGTGGAGCAGAAGGCCAGTGGGATCGGCAGCACAGGGTTTGGAGTCCTGATTTCAGGGAGACTGATGAGATGTGGTAGAAGAGGGTGACTCTTAGCTAGCTCTGGGAACATTTTAAGATGCTGCTAACAAAGTGGAAGCTTAGCCACCACAATACCAATATCTAATTTAGGGATAATGTCATTTCTAGTTGGACACTAAATTTAGCCTTTACAAAAGTGAGAATGAAATATAAGGGTGTAGTAAAGACCTGTGGCTGTTCTGCTCCAATATGCTCATGAAAAAATATTAGCTCTCTAAAACTGGAGGAACGGTTTTAAGAAGTGTCTGCTGTTCCTCCTTGAAAATTATATCTGTTTCCAGAGCTCGAAAAACCCACATGCCTCAGTCCTTGGTGCTGGGACTGATGATATGATGAAATGAGGGAGGCAGAAGTCCAGTATGCCATTCCTGTGTAAAGTCCTGCAGCTGCTTGACTCTCTCCTCATAACCTAGGCTACAGATATGCCCCTGCCCCTCCTACAAAGGCACCAGAGACTAGAAAGAACCAGCAGGATGCCTTTTCCTCTAAGCAGCTAGACAAGAAGGGATTGTAAGAATTTGCAAGGAGTTTACAAGGCATCTGCTGTCCCAACAGGCAGACATCCCAAGAAGCCTTTGGGAAGCAGCCTGGCAGCAATCCCTGCCTCCTCCCTGGTGCAACTGTCCCCTTGTCACCATCTTCTGTGGCCCCTCCGCCTTGCAGTACTACAGCCTCCTCTCCGCTGCTTGACCTATCCGTCTCGCTGCTTGGTGAGCCCGTTCCTTGAGAACGTTTAAACTCATTTGTAGGAGATTTTCAGTAGACAGTCCCAGGGTCGGCATGACGTAGTTGGCGATGCCCGTCATTTCCCACAGAAACGGCCATATGAAGCAGAAAGCCTGCCACACAGCCACCTGTACTACAGCTCCCCCTTTCACCTCTCCAGTGGTAGCCACAAGGCTCACAGACTAACAGACAGAGGTGATGCTCTGCCGATATTTGAGCATAGCTACCTGGGTAGGGCCAGCTTGCTCCAGGCCCAGACACAAGGCAATGCAGGGTCCTGGGCTGCCTCAGCTCCGTACCGCATCAGGGGCGAGTGTGAGTTTCACACGCTTGTGCATCTGTCCCCAGCCGCCAAGCACTGGGATTGCAGAATCACAGAATGTTAAAGATTGGAAGGGACCTCGAAAAATCATCTAGATTGCCTCTTGTGTGTGCCAAGACCCTCTGGCGAGACATCATGGGAGCAGGGCAAACATGGGAGGAGGCTGACCTCAGGATTTGAATTTCACTTGCTTGTAGTTGAAGAGGTGGCCAAAAAAGAGGAAAGTTTTCAAGGCTGGCTCCCTGAAGCAAAGGAGGCTGGAGGGCTCCTTACAGCCCTGAGGGAAGGCTGCGCGTGGGGAAGATAGGGCAAGGGGGGAATGTCAGCCAAACTGTTTGAGGTGCTGAGTGAAGGCAGGCTTCCCACAGTCCTTGGCTGCAGTGTGGGTGTTACTCAGAGGAAACTTTTCTTATTCCAAATATATTTGTCTCTTCTACCTCCCAGATGGTGTTTTCACTATCATTTCATGAGAGCACCTAAGATTTACAAAAAGACAAATATGACCTGCCCGTTATTCCGGAGCAGACATGAACTCTAGAATTCTAAACGAGAATATTTGCTGAACAATCTTGATTATAGCATTATTCTCTTTGGCATAAGTCTCCCTGCTGGGGAAATGCTTTTATTGGATTTTTTGTGCGTAATCTGTCTTGATCTTGCAATTGGATTCTTGCAATTGGATACGTATTGCCGTATATCTTCCTATCTATCTTCCTATCTATCCATCTGTCTATCAACCAATCATTACCTCAGTGGGGAACGACAGATACTTATCCAAGGCCCTCCAACAGGTCTTCCCATAATGCAGTGTCCTTGCCAAGATGCTGAGGACAAGGACAGGTCAGTGGCAGTGAAAGTGTCATCTCCCACCTTCTGAATGGTTGAGTGACACCAAGGCACCAGCCTGGTCCTGGTCAGCCCTGCATGGCAGGTGTGACAATATAATTTATTTTTTTTTCTCACCAGTGAAGATGGGAAAAGGTCCCCACTTGTGTACCTGCCAACGCAAGCCGTAGGGCTTTGTGCTTTGGAGTGCTCTGCGCAGCACTGTGCTAAAGGGCTCTGATCTCTGTCGCTGCAAGGCAGGACTGCGAGAGTCCTTTCTGCCCCTTTTTTCTTTCCAGTGCAACCCCTCGGTACAGGAATGGTGTTACAGAAGTGCTCTTGGGGGTATGCACTGCCTGCCACTGTGAATGGGTGCCGGACAGTGAGCCAGGACGCCTGGGTGGTGGCACTGGTGTGACTGCACCATCTAGTGCTGTCTGCTGCAAACTCACTGCTTGCCTTTCAGCCAAAAGGAGGCTCAACCTGTTTCTCACACATCAGTGTGGATTGCATCCCCAATGTGCGTAGAACCATACGTCCTGTTTCATAAACACCCCAAAAGCTGGAGAAATTGATGTGGCAAAGGCCGCAGTGTCTTCTAGCTGCTGTCTTCCCTGTTAGGGGAACTTTCATCCAGCCTGGAAAGGTGTAGAAGAGCATGACACGGAGCTAGCTCGCATCCGTGATGTATGTGCACAAAAATGCACACATGAAATACTGTGCTCCTTCAGTGGGCTCTGAAGGGAAAATGTAGATTCAGTTCTAGACTGCTAGCTGTAGTCAGTGCTGGTGTGGATCAAGGCAGGAAACAACCAGGCAACAGCAGAAATAAGACCCAGACCTGCAGGGGCTGCTTGCTCAGCTCCTGCTCCGGTGCTGCCCCAAGGCACAGCTCCTGACGTGTGCGGGGAGCAGCACCACTCGGCTGCAGAAAGAGCGGCGTGTACACTGGGTACTGAGGCCAGAAAGAGAGAGGGCGTGCTGTTTCTGCAGCCTTGCGAAATAAACTGGTAGTTTCTGATAAGCCTGAACATCTTCAGAACTCACTGCAACAAGCCACAGGAACGGTCTAGCCCAAACTTTCAAGCTGGCAGGCAGGAATATGCCTGCTTATCCCAAAAAGCTTTTGGAAGTGGACCCACCAGCAGCCGGGCTGCTGAGGCTCTCCTGCCGAAGAGCCCATGGAGTTGGATCCACCCTCCGAAGAACCCATGGAGGTGGATCCATCCTTTGAAGACCTCATGGAGGTGGATCCACCTCCAGCATGGCTCCACTGGTACTAATATAGGGTGCCAGGGCTCCCCTCCATAAAACCACGGGGACACTAGTGAAGGAGCCCTACTACCACCACTGCCTCTGCGCACCACGTTAGCTGAGACGCCAGCCTCCGCGCACAGCCATCCTGCAGGCTCACCACTCCACCTCCCACCTATCAGGAACAGTCTTATTGAGGGCCACGGGCAGCATAAGCCCTTCTTTCCCATTCCCCTACACCCTACCCAACCCACACCCTACCCTACCCCTCCTTCCCTTCTAGCTGTTGCGTTAGAAGTAAGTTTTTTTAAAGATTCTTTATTGAGCAATGTAAAAAGTTCTGATAAAACAACAAAAAAAGAACAGTAAAGACTCTTTCCTCTTATTTGGTTTGCCCACAACTCAACGAGCTTTGAGGCACGCTCACATCAAGGTGTCTGCTCTCAACATATTCTGTGGCAGCAACACTGATGGCTGCCCACCTTCGAGGTGGGGAGAAGACAGGCGGCTCCCAGCGGCATGGAGCAATGGCAGGCAGCATCACAGTGGAGGGACCACCACCGCTCATGCACCTCATCGTGTGAAGCCGATGGAGGTGGATCCACCCTTTGAAGAGCTAATGCAGGTGGATCCACCCTCCGAAGAGCCCATGGAGGTGGATCCACCTCCAGCACGGCTCCAAGGAGTTCTTGTCAAGGTATAAAATTAGGCAATAGACAATGTTCCAAGTAAACAAGAAAAAAGAACCGCAAAGACTCTTTCCTCTTATTTGGTTTGCCCACAACTCAGCGAGCTTTGAGGCACACTCACATCAAGATGTCTGCTCTCAAAATATTCTGTGGCAGCAACACTGATGGCTGCTCACCTTCGAGGTGGGGAGAAGACAGGCGGCTCCCAGAGCCTTGGAGCAATGGCAGGCAGCGTCAGAGCGGAGGGACCATCATCGCTCATTTGCATCATGCTGTGGAGCCGATGGAGGCGGATCCACCCTCCGAAGAACCCATGGATTTGGATCCACCCTTTGAAGACCTCACGGAGGTGGATCCACCCTCTGAAGAGTCGATGGAGTTGGATCCACCCTTCGAAACGCCCATGGATGTGGATCCAGCCTTTGAAGACCTAATGGAGGTGGATCCACCCTCTGAAGAGGCCATGGAGGTGGATCCACCTCCATCACGGCTCCAAGGAGCTCCTGTCAAGTATTAGAATTAGTCAGCAGTTCCAATTCAACAAGAAAAAAAGAACAGCAAAGACTCTTTCCTCTTATTTGGTTCTCTGGCAACTGCGCCTGGACTCCTCTCTCCCATCCTGGTCTCCCCAGCCCAGGACAGACACTGGAGCGTGGCCCTGGAGATGACGAAGGGCCGGGGCACACAGTGCGTGAGGGCAGGGGGAGGGAAATGCCCCTGGTCATCAGGGTGGTGGGACCCTGCAGCAGGGAGCCCAGACAAGTGGGGGACGCCCCGTCCCTGTGAGGCTGGACGGGGCTTTGAGCAACCTGCTCTAGTGAAAGATGGGAAGTGGGTGATCTTGAAAGGTCCCTTCCAACCCCAACCATCCTATAATGTTGTTTAAGGTTTGTCGGCAAAGAATCCTCCCATTTGGGTAACCATCGCCGACAAGGGCGTCCCCCAGGAGGGCCCTCCATTTTCAAACGCCACGCTCGGGGAAATTTGAACTGAACGCAAACACTTCAGTTCCTCCGTTTCTATACTACTCCTTCCTCACCAAATG
>NW_010132892.1:0-25797 GCF_000699245.1 Pterocles gutturalis | reverse complement strand
TTTTTTTTTTTCTAATGTGGTTAATATCTTCTGTGGAGATTGGTAATACATTAGATTGATGAATATTAAAACCTCTCTAATTATTCATTACCTAAGAAAAGTAGTTATGTAGCCTTAAAGTCCTTTAACACTTAAAACTTTGCAGTCATTAGCTTCTCTCAGGCCACAGTCATTACAACACCGAAGTAATCTACTATTTATCAGCTTACTATTTGGGAAACTTCTCTGCACAGACTTATATCAGTCCTAGGAATATGATGCATAAAGAAATGTGCCATACAAGTTCTTTAAAATACACTTGTGTTTGAAGAGTGGAAACAAGATTGGTAGAAAGGAAATATTAATTAAAAGGTAAAATTCGTAGAACACAGAAACTGACTATGCATAAGGAAAATTTCATAAGGATGAGAGCTATTACGATTATCAAACTATTTCTGAGGGAAGTAATTGAATTTTTAACACTGTTATCATATAAGACTGGACCAGACATATATACACACACACCTAGATTCAAGTATGAGAGACCTAAGTGAAAAAATATCTTTTATGTTTGAAGGTTAAATACTCAAGAACATATAAAGACTCTGAACAGTGCAGGAGAAACACAACTGGAATAAATACTACCGTGTTCAGCACTCGTCAGTGTTGAGGCAATCTGGGTTAGGGTTTGACAAAGAGCAAGTGCTTCTAGGCAAAAGCTTCCATTTTCTTAGCCATGCTTATAGGACATCAGGCTGTCCTTAAATACTTCCCTTCCGTACAGCTGTTCTCCTCAAGCTCAGTAGGACTGTGCAAGATACTGTCCAATGTGATGAAAGTAGAGGACTGGAGAAACTGATCCTAACATAGCGGGGCTTTCACAAAGGCTGAAGCCTGAAGAAAGAAAAGGGTGATGTTCTGTTAAGACAATTCCTCTTCAACCCTGATTTGGACTATTTGTTAATGTTTTTATCTCCTACTTGGTTAAAGTGAAGGGTTAAAGTTGAAAACAAATCTGATCTTGTGATTTTCTGCTAAGAAAAGGAAAAATCATGACACCCTTGTAATACACAAAAGGTATTAAATAATATGACAGGAATACAACTAAACAAGTATATTGGAGAAAAAACAAAGAAGAAAGACAACAAGAGATGTTAGATCATTCTCCCAAAGGTTTTCTACCCCTATCAAAGTGCAAGATCAGAGAAGAAGATAGATAAAATACTACTGGACAGAATAGGGAATTGAAGCATAAAAGTTAGAAATAGCCAAAGTACTAGATGGAAGCTTTTAAAATATGCATAAAGAACACTAAAATATGCTGACGGTCTGTGCTTTGCACACCATGTATCCATTCACCTGCAAGACACTAAACTCAGAAAAGCAGTTTTCAATATGAGTACAAAACCACCAGATCTTCAGATCTGGTGGGCTTTGCTAGAGAAAAGCTGACTGGGGTACAGAGGTCTGGTTTTAAAGTACAGCTACACTTGGAGAAGTGACTATCTGAAGTACTTAAGAGTTCCCATTTCTGCAGTCAAAGAGTACTTCAGAACTGTTAATACTTTTAGTATTCGAATATCTTGGAGAACTATGGAAATCTTATTATACATATATTACAGAGAGCATAAAGGTGAATTACTAGTTCATTTGGGAAAAAAAAATGTTACTTACCACACAAAGAAAATATTGTTTTGAGACTCAGAGTACTACTTATAGATCACTGATATTTCATCAAATTCCTGTAAAGGGTAGACCTAAGGTCTCTTGCCTGCTTGTAGCAGTATAAAATTTGGTTGTCTTACAGTGAATAGAGAGGGCAGTCATTTCCAAAGGGCACTACATATCATGCTTAGACGGGTAACTAGCTCAGGTGGAATGAATCAACCTCTAGTTTCCTCTATAAAAGGAACTTAAAATATCTTCTTTTGATTTAAATGGCTAAATTTCATATATGTAGGAAATTATTCATGTTCCTGAGTACAGGTATCTGCTGATATTTTAAATACTTGAGGGCATCCAAGACTTCTTGCAGCTACAGCATAGGACACATAATGCCCTTTGGAACCAACAGGTAAATCTGACAAATGTTACACTAATGAGGGCACCATCCTCAGCCTCATATAAATATACATGTATATATATTTATATACATCATCCTCATCAGGATAATGGCTGAACTAACATCAAAATAGAGGTAGAGCTGGGTCAGGACAATCCTCTGCTATTCTTATTGGGCTGCCACAAGACAGTAAGCTCTCAGTTATTTATAGGTCTAGCAAAAAGAGAAACAAGAGGCAGATGTATTCCAAAAGAGCCAATAAATGAAACAGCGTAATAAATTTGACATTGGGGACTGCAACCTGAGATCCCTCATGGCTGTTTGTTCAGGCATCCCAGTCCTTGCTCTGGGAGTGACTGCCTGAACTATCCACACTCCCATGTGCCTGTGGAACTCCAACATCCCTTGTGGTTGCTACATTACAAGACCTCTCACTCTTTAATATAGGTCAGCACAGCCACTGAACAGAAGGATTCAGTATTGAGGCTCTGTAGGCGTGTATCCCACTTTTTCGGGAACACACAAAAAAGATGGAGAGTGTGACTCACACACCAAATGCCCTCTTTGAATCTGCATTCTAATAAGAGTTCATGAATTATGTAGGCAACACAATGAGAACATTTGAAATGGTGTTTGCATCTGCTATGAGACTTAAAATTTAATGGATTTTTAAGTAATTAGCATGAGCTATTTACCACACTGAGTTATACTGTAGGAGTAGCTGAATATAAAAATAAATATGATAATAATATGCATAAAGTGCTCATTTTTTTGCAGCATTATATTTTATTTTTAAAAGGCAGTCCTTAAACAGACTATCCAAATTGACAGGGAGAATATGAAATAATTCTTTTCTGTGCCTTTTTTTTTTTTTTTGAAAATGAAATCTTTTGTCATTTACAAGATGACAGACTAGTTTTATCATAGCTTTGATGTGACATAAGGCAGCGCATCCATAATCTAGCATGTCACAGCCATTTTAAATACATATCTTATATGCTCAGCTAATCTAGGAATCTCAATGAATGATCCATTCTCTGTATTTTCTTACAGGGAGCCCACAGTTCTGCAGTTAAGGAACAAGAGTGATAGTCAAAATTGTCTGATGTTTGTGGCTGACTGACATCAGCTAGTTTAAGGGATTCTATCTGAATGGAGAAAGGCATAGCAAAAAACAACAACTAGAAGATAAAGATAGACTATTTCAAGTCAGAAATAATGTGTAAATAGCTTTTTCACTATGAAGATGATAAATTGTTAGGCTGACCTGGATGACTGGTAATTCTCCTTGCCTTCTAATAACTGGTTCCTTAAAAATGTCTGTTTCTTATGATGGAATACAATGGGAACACGTTAGGACAGGCAGTGATGTCTCTATAATAAATGACCAAAGATGTGATGTATTTAACCAAGACAAGTGGAGACTGTTTCTCCATCACCTTCTGAGGATGAGCACTTTCCAGAGCAACGTCTTTTAAGGCACAAGCAGAGAAAAACATCTGGAAAGTGAAAGGCCTTGATTCTAGTTTGACTCTATACCCATCAGTTTAAGATAAGTAACTAAGTCATCACTGACAAAGAACAAGAATAAAGGGTAACATATTTGGAATCTTGTACACAGGAATCTAGACCCTTTCCTATTTTTACAGTTTAGACTAGGAAATTTCTATATGAACAATAAAAGTGTAAATCAAGTCACCAGGATTCCTCACTGCCATTTGCATGTTCTATGCCCACTTCTGTTGCATGTGAAGGCATAATGCTCATACCTGTAGCGGGATTTTTCTCCATTTTCAATGGGAAAAATCATGAGCCATCATGCAGAGTGCCTTGTGGTCTGCTCTTAGGGCACCTGACTGCAAAATGAACTGTACAAGTGAAAACTCACTTGGCATGAGGCAGCCCCTCTCCTAGGAATCCTGTTTCCAAAGCAAACATGTTAACCTATTCTGCAAGTCACCAGCACCACCATGCTGTACAAGGAAAACCATGTTACCTAATTATAATTAGTCAAAATATGACAGTGACCAAGTCTGGGCTTGCCTGGCAAGTTACGTGATGGTTCTTCAACGAAGGATGCTGCTTAGCTTTCGTGGGCTCCTAAAAAGCTTTCAGAAAAATGAAAACTTCCTTAATTACTGAGGTGGACAAAGATAAGTTTTCTGAAAATCTGTCCAGGTCTTGGATAAGTTCCTCATTCATAGAACACTTGTGTAATCTGTATCTGACCCAAAGTGACAATGAAATTATTCATTTATTCGACAATTTTGTCTCCAAATTTATCAATATAATACAAAAAAAAAATATCTCCAAACAAAACACAAACCCTTAAAATGTGCACTGAGGTTTTCAAGGAAGTCTGTGATATGAGTTTCAGTCTTCATCCTTAAAAAAGATAATATAGTAAAACTTGTCTTGATGGCGGTTGGAACAGAGTTGGAGCAATTCCAGAAGCTTTAGAAAAATTACTCCCATCATATCTGAAGCTAAATTCTGCTCCTGTTTGTATCCAGTGCTCTACAGGTTCCAATAAAAGTTGTCTGAGTATGCATTTCAAGACCGAGTTTGGCACGCGGGTTTCCAATTTCCAAGGTTTATGACTTAAAATGTTTTCTTTTTTCCTTGGGTTAGCAGGAACAAATAATACAATGGGAACATGTGTGCTGGCCCCAGCAGGCTAAGTGCTTTGCACTCTTCCACAAAGACCTCCTCTGAGTGACACCAACAGTGACACTGATGGGATCCAGGAGGAACTATTTCCATCTGCCATGAAGGTGGAGCTGCTCTGTTACTACGCCTTTTGTGGAGAGAATAAGAAATATTAGGGATGTATTTGTGAGGATGCCATAGAATCCTTAAAATATACATTCAGTATTTTCTCAAATTTTCTCAAAAGTTAAAGATAGCCTTAATAACTTTAGTGTCCACAGACACAGAAGTAATATCTCTGGAAATAATACAAAAAGAATTTACTTACCAAGGTCTAACACCTTGGTCTAAATAGTAAGTAAATAATAAGCCATATTAGTAAGGATAGCTATGCTAGGTCTTGTTTTCTAAAGTATTGTATTATGAACTGGATTATACTTTAAATGCACGTGCCTCCTTAGAAAGGCAAGAATATCCCCTAATTGCCTGTATAGCAAATGTGGCTTTGGATATTCAAGAGTTAGGCCAGCTGGGAGGTCTGAAATGCCTTTCAAAATATTTTGTGTGATTTCAACACATTTTAATTTGTCAGCAAAGGCGTTTATATCTTACACTGAAATGTGAGTGCTGGAGAAAAAAAAAAAATGATAATCCGTAAATTATCCACAAAGTCTTAAAATTCTATCATCACATATAAGCAAAAGGAAAGTAAACCGAAAGGGGTGGTTAAGGGAACAGCGCCAGCTATTACATTGTCTCCACCACAGCACCATTTTGCCCCAGGTGAGCAGCAAACACTCCAAGCGGTCTGTTCTGCAGGATGCTGCGACTCCAGCAAGGGCAGGTGCAGGCTGCAGGTGCCTGCCCTGGCACTTACAGTGTTTCCAGACAGAATTAATGAATTCTGACTCTTTCAGGCTATGTCTAGAGGAGCAAATGAAACGAGCCAGGGACAACACTGGAATGTTACGTTTTGACCAGGACGATGGCAATCCTGTTGGTTGTCTGCCTCTGAGTGCTGCAGTGCGTGGCAGGGGAAGGCAGGGTAGAGAGCACGGAAGCAGGGAGAGGGATCCTTTCTGTGCTCTGTAACATGTTCTCCTTTCCCATAATCTGTTCCCTTCTATAAAGAGATTTAATCAATGGGCACACATTATTTTTCTTCTTTATGAAACAATCTTCTCAGCGATCAGTTGACTCACAACCAGAGAATAATTAGTTCAAACCAGCCTTTCTTCTTCTCGCTCTCCCTCTTCCACACCACAAAAGGCTATGGATCAGAGTTCAACACTTCCAGTTTGCAAACAGAATTGCAGCATCTGTCTTGTCCCTTTGACTGGCATTCTTGCGTAATTTTTTTTTCCTGGTTGTTACCGTAGTAGCAGGGTGGTGACTTCTTGACCCACGAGAAAAAGACAAAGAGATACAATAGTGTGTAAGTAGCTCCCAAGCTGAGGATTTGATTGATCTACTCTGTGCTGGAATTAATTCTTCCATTTATTAATGTTTTCTGTTGAACTGAAACTCTGAAACCTGATGATCCTAAATTGATTCAGATTGAATGCAAGACATGATTAAAATTGTAACTAGAAGTCCAGCAGAAAGAAAGCAGCAGCTGAACCTTCACTTGACAGGTCCATCCATATCAGATTATGAATACAGGAAAACTACTCAGGGAATACTCTGAGGATATTTTTTTCACTATGGGGAAGAACATGATCCAATACATAAGGTTTTCTTCAAAAGCCTTGGACTGTGGCAGCCCCATCAGGTTCAGCATGAAGAAAAAAAAAAAAAAAAAGTATTCATCTGGGAAATCCCTCTCCATTAGAGTGCAAAAGGTTAAAATACTATTAAAAAGTCAGAATACTACCCCCCGTATAGTCCTCTTCATCTGTTATTTTGCACCTGCCCCACTGCTTTTTTGCATCTCTTCTCTAATAGTTTCAAACATAGTTTTAAGCATTCAAACAAGTAATAAACTAATACTGTAGAGAGCCTACTTGGCTTATCTCTTCTCTTTCTACCTGTTGTTCAGTACCAAGGGGTCAGCTCTTCTGATAGCTGCTCACAATCGTCTACTTGCTAGATTTCAAAGAAACAGTCCCTGGCTACCTCTTCAGCTTGGGAAAAGTGGTTAATGAACAAAGCTGCTTTGTTGTTCTCCTTTGTATCCCATCTTAAAACTTTCCTTTGCCACATTGGCTGCAGTGATGCAGACTGCAGTCTCT
Source organism: Pterocles gutturalis (assembly GCF_000699245.1). Lineage (NCBI taxonomy): Eukaryota > Metazoa > Chordata > Aves > Pterocliformes > Pteroclidae > Pterocles > Pterocles gutturalis. Next base: position 18,876 of record NW_010132892.1, on the reverse strand, counting down.
GGGGCATAGCAGATAATTTGCCTCAGCGATTAATACAGGCTGCCTTGACTTGATTTTTGATGAAGAGTTTTAGAAGCCTTTACTTCCTGAAAGCTTATTTGAAGTGTAACTGATCATTCAGATTTCCTTCATACACAAGCGGTTCTTGTTGCCATTGGAGAGGATTACTGTTTTAGGATTATGCCTTTGGCATTCATATGTATGTTGTATAAGTTACCCTGCTTCTAAACCTTTGGGCCAGGTTGAAAACATTTGGAAGAAGCAGTCAGCTTAATGGAGACCCCCAGACTTGCTGATTTGTCAGCCTAGAGGTCCCAAATTTAAGCAAATGTTACAAAAGGAACATCAAGGATACGTTTAATTCAAACACTGACATTGGGCTTGGTGTCAGTTCCTTTCGAGACACATGTTTATTCTGTTAGAAAATCGGTGCTACCGTTCTGTGCCTGATTCCCAGAGAGTAGAACCTCCTATGATGACGGTTACATGGTTCAACTTCTAGCTCACACAGCAGTAATTCATGTTTATGAGGTATGGGGCAAGATGGTGGTGATTTCCCTCCTCCTAGAACCATACACTGGTTTGGGTTGGAAGGGGCCTTTGGAGATCATCTAGTCCAACCCCCCTGCCATGGTCAGGGACACCTCCCACCAGCCCAGGTTGCTCAAAGCCTCATCCAGCCTGGCCTTGAACCCCTCCAGGGATGGGGCATCCACAGCTTCTCTGGGAAACCTGTTCCAGTGCCTCACCACCCTCACAGTGAAAAATTTCTTCCTAATATCTAATCTAAATATACCCTCTTTCAGCTTAAAACCTTTACCCCCCCTTATTACTAAACAGCTAAAAATTCTTGAGCTGTCCTATATACCTGATTCTAATATGGTCACCATGGAAGTCACTCAGTAGTTGTGCTTTTGGCCTTTTAAGGGAAGTAAGTCTCGTTTAAGCCATTTGAAGGTTTATCATTAAACTTAATTGTTTTAATTATGGGAATCTGTAAATACTTTCACATGTTAAAGAAAAAGAGGTTTCCTTGAGTTGTTTGTAATGCCTACATTTTTAGAGATAAGAGTGCAGAGTTGCTTAAGTGGGTGCCTTTCTGTGAAATCCTAGATTTTCATTATACGATTTACTCTAAGAGCATACCGTGGTAAGGGAAAAAATGATGTGAAGATTCAATACCACCTGCTGTAAGATTAAATAAAACAGCTCCTATGAAAAAAAATAACCTACATTGCCAGAGCAGAAGAGGTCAAACAATAAAATACCCATTGTCTCCTGTCAAAGTAAATCACACTAACAGGTTGCTATGGCACAAGCATTATGAGATACTTGATAGCAATATTTTTAAGATGGGAAATCTATATTGTCTAACAATAAAGGTGGCATGATGAGAAATGTTTATCCCAGGTTATGAACATGCATCTAGGAGCAGGCAGGTGACATGTATTGCCTAGCATGTGACTTTAATTTCCTGGGACTAAAGTTAGGTCTGTTTTTTTCTCCTCAAAGTCTCTGATAAAACCTTGCTTGATAACGTTGTCTGCTTTGATCCATAAATTTAGGAAAGATTTGACTAGTTCTTCCAGGCCTCATGGTAACACACGGAGGATGGTCTGCATGGCCTCCTCCTGGAGCTGAGCTGCTAGCTGGGCAACACCAATGAGACAACTGCAGCCCCATCGGTTTGCTCGTTTCCACAAACTCAGTGCTGGGTCATGAACAATTCCTTCTCTCTTTTCCCTGCCCTCTTCCATGTGATAGATATGGTCTGAAGATGTGAAGTCATCAGCCCCCACATTCTCAATTGCAGAGACCAACTTCATCCCTGATTTATGAAGCATATCTGAGTAGGGGAAAAAAAAAAGTTATCTCATTTCCTCTTCATTCACCCACTATTTGGCCTTGTGAAACCAAGCTCAGGAGACAAGATACATTTTTGTATGTGTAGTGGTGAAGGTACAGGAACAGGGATAGAACAAAATTTATGACTTTCTAGATTAGATTCAGTACCCTCATATGTTGCTTCTGGGTAATTATAATGTTCATGACTGACCTTAATTTGTAAGGGACTCAGGGTTGTTTTTCCTTGCTGGGGAATGTAAAGGTTTGCAATATACTTCCTGCTCCATGTAAATCCCACAGTCCCCTCATCCCAACAAGTTGTTCTAGCCACGGACTGTTTCTCTGTTTTGTTTCTACAAACTCAGCACAATCAGAATCTGATCTGGGTCTTTAGGCAATAATCTGGTACAAATCTTTAGCACTCTGCTGTCAGTTAGCAAGCTGAGAGCATCTTGCAAGGAATATGGTGTGTAAGGAGGAAGAAATGACACACAGAATAGATCTGATTAAATATGCTGAACCACAATGTCAGCTTTAGACCTGGACCATTTCATTATCTTGATAGATGCTTTTAGAAATTTAAGAGTATACTGATACTAAGCAGGCAGTGAGTTTGCATGTGCAGTCAGATTTGCAATTGCAAAATTATGCTCTTGAGATTTTGCTCTCTGTTTTTTTTTTTTTTTCACACGTTCCACATTTTCACAATACATCATATTTTTCACTGCATTTCTAAAACTTCACAGAAACTTCTGAGATCTCCATTCTCCCACTCCACGCCTCTTGGAATCTGCAAGTCTGAGCACAACCAGAGATTGCATTGCCAATAGAGCAGACATGGAAATGAAACACTTCTGATTTCTCTCACCCAGAATTTTTTAGCTAGAGTCCATCTGCTCACCAGTGTCTATTTAGGAATGCACAACACCTTTTCCTTCTTCCATAGCAGCCAAACTGAACAAGAGTGGGAGGAAATATTAAAATGACACTTTTGAACTGAACTGTAACTTTTTATTAAATGAGAAGGAGAGAAAAAAAAAGTAAAGTGACATGTCTCCTTTATAGATTCTGAGCTGGAGCTGAAAAGGCAAAATCTATCTGTTAAAATAATCATGGATGAATTTTCAGTAGTGAACAGAATTTTACCTCTGTCACCCCTGATGTCAAAAAGTAGCCCTTTCACTGCATAGCTCATACTGAGCTGTAGTCCGTTGTTGAAAAAAAAGGATCATTTAATGACAAAAAATAGTTTTTACATGGATTGCAAAATTCTCCTTAAAGATGGAGGGCATGATGCAGTTCTGCTGAAGGCTAGAAAGGTGATGCTTTAAAAAACTTGATTTTCAGATGATCCTTTGAAAATCATTGCACGTGATGTTTCACCCACAGAAAATTGTGAATGCAAAATTTGGCTCTGATTATGAACTCGGGAGTTAGAGGTAATAGTCAATGGGCTTGAATTTTGAGTGTAAACAGCTTGAACAAGGGAAATTCTACTTCCTATCACATTTCTTTCACCAGTCTATTGTGGTACAGGATTTGAGCACTTCCCCACATGCTATAGTGAACATTTTACTGCTCTTATCTGGAATAATATAATTGACATTACACAAAGCAGCTGCTAGGTACATCCATTTGCTGTCGCTTTCACTTCAAATTGCCATGGCTGCTGTCATACTCTGCTGCTTTTAAAGATGTACCTATATTGTGCATTTGTACCGCCATGAAGAATCTTATACAATGATATGTTTATATCCTTCAGCTGCTACTGCTAACGCTACAATAAAACTGCTACTGTTGTAAGTATTTTCTAAAGTAAAATGAGGAAAACATAAATTTTTACACATCACCTGAAAATTGGACTCTTCAAGTTATCATGAGCTACACACCTGAAGATCAATGCACCTGAAATCACTAGCTATTTTGAAGATGGATCTTGAAGTTCAACACAGATAGAAAAGTGAGCTAGATAAACATATGGACCACCTGTAACAACTATTAATACCTATAGCTTCTTCGGATACATACCACCACTTTAAATGAGACTATTTAGATGGCTACCTTTGAAATTTCATCTTGAAAATTACATCTGATAAATCAGTGTGGCTTGTCTGTAGGCATCATAGCATCATGCTTCAGGTTGTAAAAAAGACAGTGATTCCTTACATGAAGAATTTATTTCCAACATATCCTCATATAGTGATACATGATAGATAAGAAACCTATATCTCGAATTTGAAAACACCTAGAAAATGGCCTCAGATATGAAAGAAGAATGCAGAGGTCTATTAGTAAAGACAATCAATCTTACCACCCAAGTGTTTTGTTTGGATGTAGAGAATTGTGGCATTAGGCATTTGTGCATAGCTAGGAAGTTCCATTTATATAATTAATTTCCACACCTGAAGCAGTCACCTTAATATGCCCTTATAGATAGAGTAGGTATTCAACACTGGAGTGATAGTTCATCCTGTAATATTCTGGATGTGCTCATTTATCTCCACTGGCTGAAAAAACAAGGAGAGCTTGACTAGTTCAGATGATGATGTCTGCTGCTGTAGATGGCAAAATTATGGAGGTCAGCCCACCCAAAATGCTCAGCTTCCACATGCATAAAATGGCTCTACTTAGCAGAGTTTTTTGCCCAGAAGCATACCTTTCCTTTGAGAGGTGAACAGCAACCAGGCCTACCTAGCACATGCCAAAATTTGCTCTTGTTCTTTAAGTTATAGTTCTTCAGGTATCATTTATCCACTGACTCACCAGGTGTATAAGTGGTACATTCTTACAACCGTATAACATCTCCTTTTTCCTCTGCTTAGGGCTTGATTTTACTCCAAAAAAAAAAAAGACCAAAAAGGTGGAAAGATTTATTTTTTTCTTTCAGTGGGCTTCAGACAGAGACCTCAGAGCACCCTGAAAAGACACTTTCCTTACTGAACACACAAGCCTTGCTGTACCTGCATTATCTAAAGTGACAGCAGCATTGTTTGTTCTGGACTGTTCTTTTGTTCTATAAATATACAACAATTCATTTTAGGTGCTTTTCTGCATTAAATGTCTGGTGACATCCTTAACATTAATGACTAACTGATAAACAACAGAAGTCAAGTGATCCGCAGTCTTTGATTATACCTAGGGTAACCCTTTGAACAGGATGTTTTGCATAAGTTACTCCTTCTAAAAGTGCCAGCTTGCCTCTCTTCTGGCAGGCAGGACATGGCTCTTGGACATACGATTCAATGAGTGGCTGGTGGAGTGTTTTTTCTGTATATAATGATACATTATTATAGTGCATTACTGAAAGGCTTGAAAAAAAGCTCTGAACTCTTAATACAGTGTGTCACACTTGACTGCTACTGTAGGTAACACTGAGACTCAAAACCACCATAGTGTGTCGGGTCAGAGATGCAAATATGCTGCTTTGGGTTTGGTTGCTAAAGATTTCTCTACAGAGGAAGTTTCTGACTCCTTGCCTTGCAGATGTTGCACCTCAAACTGTATCTTTGAATCACAAGCTGAGTAGTGGACTAAACTTGCTGGAAAATCTGTCTAAAATTTCCACTATATGAGGTTTTTCAGTCCCTAATATCTCAGAGCCATGGAGTGACAGGCCTTTAAAAATCTACACTGGTGAGCAGAAATTCCTGTTGCCTTGGAAATACAGAACTGTTGAAGCTGAAAATATGTCTGATGGTATCACTGAAAGGGTTGGTGTCTGTTAGAGAACTTGGAGTAATAAGGCTATTTAACAGTTACACCACATATTCATTTACAGGTGAGGTATGTCAAGATTATCATTATTATTGCTAGCTGCATTTTTCAGAAGAGATCATTAATCCTGCAAAGTTGAGAGACTTAAAGTGAAGCTCCAGATCACATACAAGTCACTGCATACACAAACTATGAATGTAGGTGGAAAAGTTATCCTTTGAAACATTCAATCAACTATAACATTATATATTAATTTTAAAAAGTATCATAGCTAGATTTAAATATAAATATTTGCCAGATGATGCAACGATGCCTGAGCTTTGCTTATGGACCGTGATGTAGCAGTGGTGCTGGTTATTCACAACCAGAACGACTTCAGGTACCAACAGCAACAGGAACAGGAGGAACAAGTGGTACCTCCTCGGGTGCTGGCTCTTTGCTTGCAAGTGTCCAAGAGATATGCAACAATCTTCTCTCTGTGTGAAGGTTTCAGCAACTGAGACCCTCACTTTACCTCTCTGCTCTTGATTCTGTGATTAATACCTCCTCACTCATCAACATCTCCCCCCGACACCGTGCTATGAGTAACCGCTTGCTCTGAAACAAATGCATGCAGGCTGTTGGGAACCGGTCTTATCTGTTCTGAGGAAGTCGTTATTGTGACACAGTTTGGGAATTTTTTTCGCTGATTTCTTTCTTACCAGTCTGTTTGGGTACAACCATCTTGAGACCTACTTGAAGATGGCTTTAACTGGGCATTTGGCAAAGGGCTTCTCCTGACCTCCGTTGCGCCCATTCTTTGTGGGACGTACATCCAGAGGCTTGTGCAGACAGTCCATTATCTGATTCACCATCATTTAGGGCCAATGTAATCTTCTGCTATGGAGTTTTGGATAATGGTTTGTGTTTGACCCTCTCAGAGAATAAGCAAAGTAGCTTGGGTGAGAAAAAAACAGCTATCTAGGTGTGTATTTAGGGGCTTAATGCTCTCCATGTTCTTAGTAAGGAATGTAAGAACGTAGTGTGGGGTGGGTGGCTTCTCTAGGTTGCCAAAGCCAAGATTCATGAAGATATATATTTAAGTACTTTGCATTTGAAACTCTTAAGACCGTTACATGGGACAAGACACAGACAAGCTCGAACACCTCTCTTGTCTCCTGTCCGGTACTTTGATTTCTATATACTCTCTCTGACAGGTGTCTCGTCTTGAGAATAGGGGAACGAAGCAAATTACAGGTACTGTAGCACACCTTCACAGATCCATTTAAATGCAGCCCATGGCATTTCAGCGCTTATGTCATTCCTTGATTTCTTACCTGCTATTTTGGGTGTGACTAAACACACTTAGTCGAAATCTGAGCTAGTCACCCTAGACTATCCCTGTAAGGGATACTTGGGAAAAAACAACTCCAATGCACAAGCCATCTGATCCTAGTAAAAGTGGTTAAAACAGGAAAGATTAACTATCTTCTGGAGCATCCTATTTCTCTGTAAAAAAATCTGAGAATGACTTGTTGAAATTCAGTTACCTTTTGTATGCCTGAAATTAATTGTGATGAATCCTGCTGTTTATGCCTCTTAACCCAGGACCTCCAGACTCTTTAGAGCCCTACCTCATCTCTGAGTTCTTGGCTGTCATGCTGCTGTAGCATTTTGGTGGTGCAAATTCCACACCCTCAAAATCAGGAGGCCACAAACAACAGGAAGATAGGATGGTTTGACACAGCTCTGTTCTAATGGACCAAATAACTTAGTGGCTAGTGTTTTCACCTGCAGGATGGAAAAATTATTTTTGTTTCCTTATTTGGAAGAAATGCTTGAATCAGAAGATATTGCTATTCTGTGGCAGGTCGCAATATCTTCTTAAAGACTTTTCTATTTAGTAAAAAAATCTACATGAAACAGGCCTTCTGTTTCCTAGGTTAACGTTTTACTCAATAACTTATTGATTTCAGATTAAAAATGGCTGTCATATCTTGCTGCCTAGTTTTAGGGAGTATTCGCATCTAATGTATTTTCAAACTTCTCTAGTAGATAAACACAAAAAGTATGTAAAGTTTTTCTTAAGCTGCAGAAATAAAAATATTGTTAGAAATTTCATTTAGATCAAAATAACTAAGTTTATATGGTAAAATAAATAAAATAACAAAAAAAATAAGATAATCTGTTTCTTTTTCCATTAGTTTCAGATTATCTTGTCGCAGAAATAAAAATATTGTTAGAAATTTCAGTTAGATCAAAATAACTAAGTTTATTTTGGCAAAATAAATAAAATAACAAAAAAAAATAAGATAATCTGTTTCTCTTTCCATTAGTTTCAGATTATCTTGTTCAAGTTTCCCATTGCCTTTTCTAATGTAGCTCTTTCTTCAACAAAAATGACATTTTAAGAAGAAAAAATTTGCAAAGTCTGATTAAAAATGCCAAAATGAAATGTTATGGCATTTCAAAAATGATGCATTACATATACTCTTTTTTGGACAAAAATTATTCACTTGAGTTGATAATCCTTTATGCAGAGAACGTGCTACCCACCTTGAGTTGATAATCCTTTATGCAGAGAACTTGCTACCCATGGAAAAAAGTGCCACTCAGTTCTACCAGAACACGTCCAAAGGAATAGGTGTAGGCCCTATCTCTCCTTTTTTGCTAGTTTTCCCCCTGCTAGCCCTGCTGCTTCCTCACTTATCTCAGTGCTTTCTGCAAATCCCAGTCTTATCTGTCTAACTTACCCATCTAACAGGTTGATATTTAACTCAGAGGCGATACAATACTTGGCAATAGTGGGCTTAGAAATGGGTGTAGCACTCCCTCCTGCCCCGTTTCATTTAGAGTTAGCTTATTGTGAAATGAGTTAAGAGAAACATTGCCATTTCACTGAGTCAGTACAGTTAAAACTATTCAGCCAATGCAGAAGTTAAAGTTATGTGAGTTTATAGCGCTGAGAATCTTGTCCACAATTTCTGCTGTGAGAAGTCAACCTTTGAAATAAATGTGGACCTTCCCACACTTGTCCCTGTAATGAAAATGTTGTTATTCTACTGGCAATCATTTTCAAATCTTCTTTTTTAACAGCATTTGGAAGGCTGTGCCCAAATTTTTTGTAGAGCATTTATTGAAATAACCCATTCTCCTTTCTGTTCACTGGGTGTTGGAGAATTCTATGTGGAGGATGACATTTTGTTTTTCTCAATAGCTAACAGATTTTTATTCACATATTATTCCTGTGAACTTTCAGTTCCTTGTCCTCATGGAATGAGCTGTCACTCACATTTTTAAATGACACTGTATAATAGACTCCTTCTCCCCTTAGCTGAACTGGTCTATTTCTTACAGTGCTTGGTGCATTACAAGAATACAGCCTCTTTCTTGTAGCTACATGCCATTTACCCTTCACAAAACTCCTCGTTCCCTGGTTTCTCTAAGCAAGAAAATTCATTATTTTCTCCCCATAAAAGACTGTTTCTCTATACCAGGGACATCATAAGGGGGTTTGTGCTTAGCATTAGATATGGATATGTATCAAGTTACAAGATCATCAGATAATTTTGATTTTTCAATAAAATAGACCAAATCTGTGGTCAGTTGAGTTTTTGAATTAGTACTTTATTTTTGTGAATGCAACATATTATTCATACAGTAAATATCTTGAAGATGAAATAAAATAACTGCCTCCACTGTTTATATAACACACCTCCTCTTCCTGGGCTACTCTAGTACACTTGCAAGGAGAAAGCGTGTGTGATTGATGTTTCCAGCATTTGTTCTCTATGGAGCAATTTTTGATACCGACACTATACCAATATCATTATATTTATAGTAACAAATGTGTTCTACTTGGCAGTCATATGGTGCAGACTCAGCACTTATTAAACAAAGTCAACAGTTATATAGCTATAAGCATCTTCGCAATATAAGATGTTAACAAAAGATATACATTAATCTTAAACATTGCATTTATATGATGAGAACATAAATAGAAGGAAAACTAATAGGAACCAAGATAAAATGAGGTCAAATTCTACAAAGGAGTGTTGAAAACCTACTCTGTCCAGGATAAACTTTCACCTTATTCATTCACAGAATAGGGTGGGAAGTTATCCTCCCTCCTCCAAAAATCACCTTTAGAGAATGTTGTGGGTTAAAGAAATGAAGACATTTCTCCCAGGCACTGTTCTTTGAGAAGAATGATAATTTCCTCTAGGCATCACAATTTTTTGTTAACTGGGCAGCCAGTGAGGGCAAGGACAAAAGAAAGGCTGCCTTTCTCATAATCAGTCCTAGTAATAACCTGAATTAGTGCTTAGGCAGTGCTGCCTAGCCCTGTCCAGACCAAACATATAGGTAGGGGGGCTCCTCTGGGGTGTAGGTCGAATCACAACAATGTGTAGGCTAAACAAAAACTGAAAAAAACCTGACATTTTTAGAGGATTTTTACAGCAACGTGGGGGGATCTTGTATAATTTGCCAAACTGAAAAATAATAATAATCTTATCTAATCCATAGAAGAATGAGGAAGTATACCTGCATAGCCGTACTATGTCCTATGAATCATAGTGATTTCAGTTATTCACAGACAGATTACATTATTATTAGAAGACTTGGGGACATTTGGGACACCTAGAGTTAGGTAGCAGCTAAAGTGTTTTTGAAGTTTGAAATTTTAGAACCAAGTACCTATATCCATTTGTGATTCTAGCCCTATATCTATATCTATATCTATATGAACCCTGCCACCATCTCTTAGCAGAGACTCACTGATCTGAATTCAAATGGGTAAAAACATTGGGAGTCAACAAATACCTGGTACCTGAACAGGGAGAAGAGCAGCAGAAATAGCAAAATAAATATAGCAGAAGTAGCTAAAATAAACAACTGAGGCAAGTTGCTAGGCATGCTACGCCTAAAGATCTTCAGATTTGGATTCTCCAGTTGACACCACTAGGTATGTCTCTTTTCCAGTCTTGCTCAAAAGACACTGGAGACGTGGAGACTATAGATAACTCATTAGGACTGGTTCAATGGAAATTAAATCACCTGTAGTCAACAAGATGCTCAAGTTTAGATTATTCACTGAATGATTATTTCTGTTGAAGGTAGTATGAATCCCTGGTGTGCCTATCATTAATCTGAGATGTGTAACTGATCTCATTCATTCCAAAAGGTGTATTTTTAAAGTTTTCATAATTCTACTATAGGTTCTGTGGGACTGCGCACCTGCTTGAAATGTAAGCACAGGCTTCTGCGCTTTGCTGGATTTGAGCTTTGGATTTAGTAAAAGCTTAAAGACTGACAATAATAATAACAATAAAACTGCTATAATTAAGACAGTGACACTAAGACGGTTACCGCTGTGGCTACACTGAGCGATATATACCGTAACATAGAGCATAGTAACAGTAATTACACACTTCACTAATTTTTATTGTAATGTATGCCGTAGTGTAACTTAATTTCCATCTTGTGCATATTAACCCAAGATACATTTGGAGTGTTTACTACCTGGGTCGTTTTAACAGAAATGAGGATTATGTGTTTAATGTGCATGTAGAATAAAAATAACATTTGCATTACTTATATGGAACCAGGAGATACAACAAAGCCTTAAGTCTTCTCACCACAGGAATTTAGAATATTAACTTATTAAAACAGCCTGCTTCAAGACTATATTTGAGCAAAATTTATTCTTCACAACCCTACAGCCCTGAGTTCCTAAAATATTGCTTTTGTTGTCAGACCCCTTCAGGCAAGAGCTCATTATGTTCAAAGTTTAATCAATGTATATAATTGCAATGCAAACAATGCTGAGCTACAGTGTTCTCAAATTAAACCCAATTTCACATACTGTAACCAGTTAAGTACTTGAGTGCTTCAACAATTTATGTTATGTGGGGCACTCGAGCATCTTGGCTGTATTTAAGAGAACATCATTACTGCAGCCCCCTCTTCCATCTGTGGGGTTTATAACTCAGCTTTTTAATTTGCTTTGGGCTGAGCAAAGGTGGTATACAAGCTCTTCAGCCAGATGCTGTAATTCTCCCTCGGTTATACCCTGCAAAATTAAAACACTCTGGGTTGGGCTGCTTTTGAACAGTTTTTCCTTATAGAATAGGAATGGATCCTTGTTGCCATTTTAGGAGGTTTCATTCATACTCATCAAATGAAGAAGTGCACTCATTTTTCATACTATTGTGCAACTCATTAGTCCTACTTAGTAGCTGGTGCAAAAATTAGGATGCTAGAACATGTAAACCAAGCTCTTTGCTGATACTGATGGTTGTAGCTGAGTTTCCAGATGAGTTTTACCCATTGTCAACTAGAAAAAAAAAAACTTGTCCATCTTATTTCTTGAGTCTCCTTTGCTTCCACTTTCCCAAGCTGTTAATTTCTTTATTTCATAAAAGTCTGGCTAAGGGTTTATGTCAGGTATGTACCTTGCCTTTGTTCTTAAACCTCTTCTCATTTGTGTGTGTAGATTAGAAACCATGAATCAGACCTTCCCAATTAGGACCAAGGTTTTGCGTGTGCAATCTGATGATTGAATTTTTTTTTTTTTTTTCTGGGATTGGTGTTCAACGATTTTCTCTCCCCTCAGTCATTTGGAAGACTGGTATTCCCCATAAACTTTACAAGTAAGATATTTTTTAATTTTTGTCACAGACATAGAATTTAAAGCCAAAAGTGACCATTAGGTGTTCTGGTACTATCTCCAACTATATAAATCCTAACCGTATGTATTTTAGTTTCCAAGAACTCCACTGAAAAGGGCAGATCTCTGTCTCTTTTGGCTCCTTTTCAGACTGCTTCTTTCTGGAAGCTATGAGTCATCACATTCTTGTGGACTCTTTATTTATTTACTTTTGAACACCTTCTGATTTTTTCATTGTAATTAATGGAGTAGTTCCTACGCACACATTTACAGGCAGCTAATGTGTAGTGTGTCATCTGTAACTAATGTTCTTGTATAGACAGCTAACTTGATAATAAATCACTTTCGCCTATACTTACACAGGCTTAGAAGGGACTGTTTTGCTTATCAACAAAAAAGTCAATTTCTAAACCAATTGCCACTTTTCCCACTTCTTTCAAGTCTATATTAGGGCTCAGTTTGCCACTTTTACTCATGCTGAGAAGATCTGACTATAGCAGTAATGACACTGACATCATTGGACTTGTGGAATAGAGAGAAAATTCTTCACTTTATTTGTGATTCCAAGTTTGAATCCATAAAATTATTTAGGTTTATATAAGAAAGTCTGTCTTCACTTTGACATAAACCAACATACAGTAATTTAAATATTTTTAATCTTAAATAAGAGAACTAATTCTGTTATGACTAATCATGTTCTTAAAGGTTGATAGAAGATCATGTATATCTGTTAAAATTTTTAAACACAATTTTAATTTGGGATTTATGTAACTAAATTCAATAGCAACTGTCCTCTTTTTTTCTCTTCCCTTTCTTCCTCCTCCCCATAAAGCTGAAAACAACCTGTCTGCATTTATTCCAAGATTTTAAAAGAAATATCTGTTTTAATTCTGGTTTGCCCTTCATGACAACATCTTCATCTTTTTTCTGTACAAACTCACCTTTCCATGTGTGCACTCTGTGGTCCCAGAGCTGACCGATCTAGCTGTGGGGCTGGGAACAATGCAGTCTCTGTGAAGCAGAACTAATTAACACAGATATAAAATTGTACTGAGGTTTTCAGGACCCAAACAGCTGGCTTTGTAGACTCCCGCCCTGTGCCATGAAGTTATTCACATTCACGGAGCTTCTAAAATGGTGCAACACCACACCAGGTAAGCATGTGTTCTGCTGAGTTTGAGGCAGTAGCATCTAGTGTTTGCAAAAGATTGTTAAGCTAGTATAGAAAAAATAATGTTAGGGCTTCAGGCAGATGGCTAGGTCTCTGACTTTGTACTGGCTTGAGGTTAAGCTAGCTGAACAAGAGGAGTAAAAGTATTTGGGAGTGAATGGATGGAGAAAAGGAGACAGATGGGAAGTGAAAAAGATGTTCAAGAACTGGCAAAAGGAAAAATCAGGTTTGTGAAGCATGTGTTTCAGGCTGCCCAAGGCTGGTGCTGGGCAGCCCTGCCCTTCATTACGGGGGGAAAATAAATCTCAATTCAGAGAATCACCTGCTCGTATAAAAAATGTCCATAAGGCTCAGTACTGTTGATGCAAGCCGATGGCGTGGTAATAGACTTATACTGAGAGCAAATTTGATCCTTAACTTTCCAAATGCTAGGGATGAAGTAAGCTTGACATAAGGATGTCTGAAGTTTCAAAACCACCTCTCTTCTTTTTTTCTCTCTCATGTGTCTGACACCTTATTCATTCTCAGTATGTCTTATTTTCCTTGTGTAGACCAATTCTGTAGTCTTTCTTCATGCTCCCTTGCATTCTAGCCTAGCTTCTCCTGTGGAATTAACTAATCATATTTCTCTTTTGCTAGGGGTAAGGGCTTGTTCTCTGAGACTGCAATCTTGTAATTAAAGAAAGCTTACAATGCCAGTGTCAATCACACTGCTCTGAAAGTGGATAGCAATGACCTCAGTTATGTTCCATTATACAGCACCTTTCAGACTATGATCGGGAAAGTAATACTTTAGGGACATGAATCTGACTCAACCTGTAGCTAAGGGTTTAAATGATGCTCCTGACCCATTCTTTTCTGTGCTTTACAAGATAATAACCACATATGAAGAATGTGTGAAAGACTTGATTTTCTATTTTTGCTCAAAATATTCTGTGTTAAAAATGCCCCCTTTCAGAGCCTCATTTCATCACTTCATTTTTGGATTTGCTTCTTCATGAGGAATACAACAATTTTTATCTTACTGAAGAGACTTTTTTTCTGTATTTGACTTTATTCATAACTTAGAATAGCATAATAGCAAGATTCATTGTAAAGTCTTCTCCAAATTTTTAGTTATATTTAATTGTGTAATAGTTCCAACAGAATGAGGACACAGTGTAGTACGCAGTATGGTCTCAGTTCATCCCACTTGAATCACAAAGTAACCTTGTAGTTATTAGACATAGAATGGTTTTTAATAGGAAGTGGAGCAGTATAGCTAAGAAGTGTATTTAAGACTGGTTGTAGCATGACACCTTCTACAAGAAGACTTTCAGCTGTACACAGTTTTATCTAACTCTAACAACTCAGGCTAAAATTTCCTGCTCCTGATGACTCCCTCCAGCTGATTTGTTTTGAATAATTTCTGTTGGACCTATCCAGATGTGTCTGAGAAGGATGCCGTTGGTAAATTTATTGTTCCAGTCATACCGAAAAAGCCTCTCAGTATTTGAGAAATCTTGCTTCTTCGATACATGGGAACATGGGGTTGCAGGTGTGTCTCTTACTAGTAAGACACCCACAGCTGGCAACTTTCTTAGTGTGAAAAAAAACCCAAAACCCCCTAGAAACAGCTCGCTTGTAATGAGGGGTTATAATTGGAAGGTGTCCTTAGGGACTCTTGTGCTTATGTACATGATGTTATTTATATCTGTCTCCCTGTACTGGTTGCTTATTATTCCTTAGTATCTGCTTATTACTACTATGTCTAAATCATCTCAGCATGTGTAGTGCTCTTCAAGCTTTGCAGCTTTTTTGGTAATTTTATATACCTCATTGTCCCAAGACTGGAAAGAAATGGCATTTCTAGGCTCCCAGCTCCCAAGCAGATTGATTTGTCTGGCAGACCAGAGCAGCCAGTGCAACTACTGCACAGAAGAAATCCCCATGGGAGGACACCTATCTCTCTCTGCGCTCTAGCCCTAAAGACACTTATGTTCTAGGTGATGGATCACGGAGGCGTGACCTGGGCATTCCAGATTTCAGATGCCAAAACACAGTGGGATGAACTGAGCTGACCTTTCAGACAAGTTAGCTAGAAAATTGCAAACGTCCAGGGCATGGACCTGAGCACTGGCCATCAATGTCTCACTGTTTAATTGCTATGGTTGCGCTCTAAATCTTATGGGCAGGAAAGGAAATATATTTAAAGCCAAGATTTTGTTAATTCAAATCTTAACAGTCTAATCAAATAATTATTATTAGTCCAGATCTAATTACTGCAGAAAAGGCAAGAAAAAAGAAAATAGACACTATAATACCATCGCAGAAAAAAAGTCTCAATAACAAGATGGTTATAATTGTTATATATACGCTTACTAGTATCTATCCCTTTTGTCTGTTGTTATGGTCACCTATCTGCTGCCACTCTGAGTCCTAAGGTTTACAACT
Source organism: Pterocles gutturalis (assembly GCF_000699245.1). Lineage (NCBI taxonomy): Eukaryota > Metazoa > Chordata > Aves > Pterocliformes > Pteroclidae > Pterocles > Pterocles gutturalis. The sequence continues at coordinate 3,064 of NW_010132892.1, read as the reverse complement.
TCAGCTGGGGAGAGGAGTATGGCAAACCATCAGCCTCCCCGGTCCTTTCTCTGGAGTAGTGTGATATTGGTGGGTACTTCTTCCTCACTCTTAGGATCCAGTGGAGGTCATTTTCTGTATGATTGCTAATATGGTTTTTCTACATTGACACATAAAACCAAATTCACCATACATGACACATTTTATATATGTTATATATTTTTCCCATGTTCTTTTTTTTACCATTAAAGATGGTTTTCCCCAGCTCCCAGGTCTACATTTCTTTAACTCACAGCTGGTAACCTCTTCATAGCACTGGTGGGCTCTTCATAGCACTGGCGGGCTCTTCATAGCACTGGCATCTCCAGTGTCAGCCAGTGCCAATCTTGTTATCAACCCAAAGTTCTATTCTTCTATAGTGCATCTTTTGTACTTGCTTTTGAGGCCTTTGTTGTTATACCAGGCTTATGCTGCTGTACTTGAGACCATTTCGTTAAAATCATTACTATTTCATTCTACACTGAGTAGGTACTTGTCACTATTACCTATATAAAAATTCTGATTATACCATGCAAAGGTAAGCACAAGTGAAACAAAGCAGGCATAGCCAACTGGCCCTTAGAAATTGCTGTTCCAGACAAGAAGTTAAAAGAAAGCTCCAGACAGACCAAAACAGGTTAAGACAAAAATAAAAGTCTATACAAATCTGGTAATACTGAAATTATTGGGATAACTGGAGTTAGATTAGCATGGTGCCTGCCATGTTCAGCCTAGTCCATGCTCAGGCACAGTTTGGTGGACAGTATGGGCCAGGGACTGTTCCCAAATCAATACAGATGCAAGCTCACTGTTTTTGGGGGTTTACAGTTGTCTTGGAGAGGTGATCTCAGCATTCAGCTATATGTGTGCAAACCCTTCTCTTAGAATGAGAGAGTAGTTCCTGGACCATTGTATTTACAAATAAAGACACAGCCTCAGGACCACGGCTGTTTCTGGTTTTTATTTTTTGCATTGTAGTTGCATGTAGATGTTGCAATTATGGTCTTGAGCCCTGTGATAAAGATCTCTAAGAACAAAATGATCATTCCACAGAGTTTTCTAAAAAAATCAACAACAACAACAACAAAACACCACTGATAATATCGGAAGGTATTTTTACTTGCAGTTTCCCTTCCTCCTGTTCTAGGGTGCAGAGGCAAAAGAAGACATTACTTCAGATGTCCTGTCTTTCAATGTAGCAGGTAATTCTCCCTCACCCCAAAATAACTTTATCCTCATAACTGTTGATCTTGACTCCCAAACCATACAAGTCACAGTAACGGAAATTTACTTTTTCATTCATCCTCCCACTGCTACATCTTTGGGACACTTGTACAGTGTGATTTGAGCAAGGTGCAAAGATGACTAAGGAAGGTAAATCCAAAGTTGGTAAGTCCGTGAAACAAAATGTGAATTTTTTAGTTTGGGAATGAAGACTGTCTAGTCATGTTAGTGGGATGGTTATGTGAAACCATGTTCTGTGTCTTTGTGTTCTGTTTCTGGGGTGTCTGCTGTGGGACAGACTCCAGTCACAATGCAGCTGTGATACAGGCCTCCCTGTAAGTCTTAAATCCATTCTCCACAACATACACTATTCAGAAAGATTGCTTGTGAACATATTTTTTTTCTGAATTGTATCAATTTCTTCCCAGCTACGTTTATCATCTAATTTGATCTTCTATCAGTTCAGTTCTCTCCAAACACAATACAGTTATGAGTGGAGACATGATTTTCTAAGGGAAGAGATATGAAATTATTTTCCTTTTGGAAAATCATATAAAGATGGGATCTAAACTGCCTAATGTAGGTAGCTAGCCTAGATGGACTAGATTTTCTTTTAGAAGCCTTCAAAGACACTTATCTTTTACACTAACTATATGAGAAGCCATGGTATTTGCTTTATAATAAAAGGTCTATCCGTCACCTATTAGGCATGGTGAATACCATGAAATCCATGAACTTTTCTACTTAAATACAAAATCCTACCTGAGTCACATGGTAAAGATGTTGTCCCTGTTTCCTCTTAGTATAGGCTCCATCTTTAGATTTTTAAATGCTTACTAGAGTTTCTAAGATACATGTCAATAAAATGTATTTTAATGTTTTTGAAATCCATCAAAGTCCAAACTTTCTGGGGGACCATTTGACATGAGTAGAAGTTTCAGTGTTGTAGCATAAGACATCAACACAAAGAAACAAAGTCTAGCTTAAATCTTTCTATATTAAATCACTGGTTGAAGAAATATGTTACTTATTTTTTGGTAAATATAAATTACTTAGGTGATGGAAATTATTACATTTATGAAATTTGTTAATGACAAAGTGAGAATGGTTTAAGCTAGGTGGAACACAGGATTAACATTTAAAATGATCTTAATCGACTGGAGAATCGGTTCAAAATCGACAAAATGAGATTCAACAAAAAGCTAATGTGAAATACCTTGTGAAATCAATTACACACATACAAAAAAAAAAGAGTAGCTGACTAGGCAATACCACTGCAGAAAAGCATCAGGGAGCTAAAATGGACTGCAATCTGAATACATCAACAATAAATTGTTGCAGAAAGGGCAAATCTCCTTCTGCAGTATAGGAACTGTAATGTTGAGGGAAGACAGCCAGGTGATTATTGCTCACTATCTAGTGCTAGGGGAGGATACATCTAGGGTACCATGTCCATTTCAAGAAGATTAAGATAAATTGGAGGCATGCAATCCATGGAGGATCAAAAGGAGGCATACAAGAATGATTAAAGGCTGGAAAACATCACCTCTGAGGAAATGTTCTAAATAATTAGATTTGTTTATTCTAGAAAAGAGAGAATGGGGGTGAAAGAAAGAGACAAGGACTGCAAGAGAGGCATGTGAGAGTCATGGTTAAATATGCAAAAAGTTGCAGTGACTTATTGTTCTCCAAGTCTACTGGGTTTGTATTACAAAACTAACTTGCTTAACTCTTGAGGGAGTGGGTCAGGAAATGTATTTTGTATTAGATACTAGGAAATGCTTTTTAGTAATTTTAATATTTTTAAATTAATAATTTTAAT
>NW_010132891.1:6130-10701 GCF_000699245.1 Pterocles gutturalis | reverse complement strand
TGGGTGGGATGCTCTGGGAGCGATGCGGGGCAGCGGTGGGTGGGATGTTGCCCAGGCCCCCGCCTCTCCTCGCAGGCAGCTCCACGGCGCTGGCACAATGGGCAAGAAGCAGATCTCCTGACCAGAAGCACGGACAGGCAGCGCCTCGCAAGCCCTGCAGCACCCCGGGCTGGGGGCAGGAGCCGTCTGGGCTGGGGGTGCCCCATTTCTGTGATCTCACTGCTGAGGTCTCACTCCCGCAGAGCACACACTGGCTCCAGCAGCCACTGACAACTAATTGGAGCCATAATTAAGGCCCATTCTGGGGCATCCCCACCCTTCCCGAGGGCTTTCCTCCAGCAGGCAGTTCTCACTAGGTTTTACAGCTTTGTGGCTCTGTTTTTACCCTCCTGAGAGCAGCAGAAAGCAATGGAAACGGGTAGCAGGAGCAGCAGTGAGTGAAAGTTAATTAACATGGAATTTCCCCCCCTTGAGCTGGTGGGAGAATATCCCCAGATGACCGAAATATCAACAGGTCAAGAGGGGGATTTAAGGGGCAGGATGGGAGCGACACGAGGGAAGAAATGCAAAGGGCATAGCACGCGGGAGCACGGTTTTGACTTGTTCCTTGGGTTATAAATACGACAGAGTATATTTAGGCACACTCTGCTCCTGCCAGCCTGATAAGCGCTGCAGCACAGTGTGTCAGCACGGAGGATTCATTCTGCGCCCTGGCACGTGAAATGGGGACCTGTGGAGCTGCCTGTGCTGCCCATCTCCCTCCCCTCGCCGGGGCGGCTGGCAGTGCCTGCCAGGACGCTGCCCGTGCCCCTCCCATGCCGTTACAGCACATGCATATTTCATGGCCAATAATGGGATTTCGCTGTCGATACTGCTCCCGGATTTCCTTCCACCCTGCTACGCTTTCAGGTTAAATAAATGTAAGGCTTTGGGATCTCTCCAGCTCTGGGGGAAGGAGCTTTCCCAGGGAGCGGCCATGTCCCACGGCCGGCGCCTGGCACTGACTCTATTGCAGGTTTTTGGGGCTCAGGCTGACCTGGTGCAAATCCCAGCCCATCCAGGGCTCCAAGTGCCGGCTGCAGCCCAACTGGGTGTCTTCACCCCACGGCTGTCCCCATCTCGGCCAGTGGCCTTTGGCTGAGAGGGACGGGGATGAGGACGGGGACGCAGCCCTAGCACAACCCGTGGCTCCACGTGCGGGACCACGCAGGGGACCGTGCCTGTCCCTTCCCGAGGGGTGGGAGAGCACATTTCTCCAAACATCCTCCCCATGTCCCAATCCGCTAATAGCCCAGTAATCCTCTTACAGGGGTCAGCCTGGGTCGCCCGTAGGAGCCTCTGCATAATGCTGGGAAGGAGAAACACATTTTCACTTCAGCGGCAAAACACCGGTGCTTGCTGGCTGCTGCGACCCCAGGACGGGGACAGGGATGGGGATGGGGACAGATCCTGACACTGCCCCGTGCCCTCAGCTGCTCCTGGCGCATCCCAGCTCCCACCGTGCCTGCCCCAACCCTTGCTGCCCTTTTTGGGGAGCTTCCTGGTAAGGGCAGCCCCCGTTCAGGCATTCTCTCTCCTCGGCTGCCTATTTCAGGACCCATAAGCGGCGCGCTCTGCCTTGGCTCCTGCCCAGCCTCTCCAGGCGGTTAAGCTCCTGTTTAATGCTGGGCCAGCGCCAAGCGAGCCTTTGGGAGGATGAAGATGTAGATGAGAATGAGGATGATGATGAGGATGAAATTGAGGATGAAGATGAGGATGAATTTGAGGATGAGGATGAGGATGAGGATGGTCTGGCATCCAGCCAGGGTCACCAGTCGCAGTGAAGCCCCAGCACAAGTTGGAGGCCCCCACCCCGTGGGCCAGGCAGGGCTGGCTGGGTGCACGAGGTCCTGCCCTTGGCTCCCCGGCTCTCGCTGCCAGCAGTACAGTATCCCGCAGGATTAGGGTTGATGATCTGGTGCAAGAGGACTGTACATTTACTTATCTGTAATTTCTGCCTAAACCAGCTACTTTTCTCTACAGGTAGAGGAAGATGAAGTGCAAACTCTGAAGCGACCTGGATTTTATGGCAGCAGCAGTTTGGCGCGGAGAGCCAGCAGATGGAGAAGAGCTGTTTTCCACCATATCCCAAACATCGGTGATCGGTGACATCACCAGTGAGGTGCAGGGTGACACTTTCCCAGGTGGTGCCACCGCAGCCATGGCCATGCCCCGAGGTGCGACCCTGGCGTGTGGGCTCCCAGCCCCGAACCCCAAACCCTGCCCAGCCTCTTCCTTGGGAAGCAGGGGTTTGCCCTTTTTTTATCTGCAAGACCTTGCGAGCACCAGCTTGGGGTCTTATTGTCATTTTTGCAGGACTGTGCTGGTCACACAGGCCTCCTTGGCCAGCTGGTCCAGCTGCAGGCCCTGGGGCTGGCGCAGGAGATGCTGCAGCTCAGGAGAGGGTTTGGGGGGTGCCAGACCCCCAGGCGTGAATCGGGATTGTCACCAGCTTTAACATCCCCAGCAAATGAGCTCCTTCATGTCAACAGAGTTATTTATTTTTTGTAATGAAGCAACTTCATTTCTGTGGGTTGCTCGAACAGCACACAGCATCTGATTATTAAAAATGCTGCTGGCAGCCAGCCCACAACCTACTTAGGCATTAATCCTCCCAGACAGATGCTGACAAGGAATCGCTCCGGCAGCCAGGACTGGCTCCCCTGCCCAACAGCTTCATCCCTTAAAAGCCAGGTATTATCCCCATCACCACCGGCGGGAACCAGGTGCTGATGCCACATCGCGGGGTGGTGCTGAGCCAGGCGAGCGGCAGGACAGACATCCCGGGCAGGAAATGCTGCTGGCACTGGGCAGCATTTCTGAGTCACAGCATCGTGGGTTTTCATTTTTTCTCGCATAGAAATAGGCAGAGTCATATCAAGTTGAATGTTTCATTAATTCTTCGTTTGTATGTCACATTTTTCAGGAAGGAAAAAAGAACCCATCCCTCTTTTTTCCCAAGTCAGACTCTTTCACACCAGTTGTCTCAGAAGAATTTTACACATTTTCTGTACTGACATTTCCTCACCAAATGTACTCCAGTGCAATTTAAAGAAGTACATCGGGCTCCGAAATGAACCATTTCACCTGATTCAGTTGCCCTTTTCTCATGCCAAGCCCAGCTGAACTTTTATATCTCCATTTCCCCCAAAAGAAACTCTTGTCCTGATGGTTTTTCTTGGCTCATGGTCTGGAGAAGACTGTTCTGGTTGCTGCTCTCCTGTAAGCTCCCCAGTGCATGTATTCGGGGTGCAAATATAAAAACATGAGCAGCTGAGGAATCACCTGAATAGGATAAAAACACATAGTTCTGGTGCTCGCTGGGACTTTTTGAATATTTGAGACCTCTCAGCAGTTTCAACCAGCCACCGCTGGAGAGCGGGGAAAACCCAAGGAAGATGGTGGTGGTGTTCTAGCGGGGCTGTGACACCTCCTGGAGCAGGAGCCAGCCGGGAGCTCACCGGCGTGTGGGCAGATGCAAGCTGTGCGCCTGGATCGCAGGTGCTCACATGAATGCACAAGCATGGGTTTGCCATCCTCCCCATCCCGCCTGCTGCCCCAGCCCTGATAAAAAGCCACAAACTACAAGAAAAGCCCCAAAGGAAACCAGGCAGGTGGCAAGGGCCAGCTGGCATGAGCTGAGGGGTCCCCCAGCTTATGGGGCGGTGGGGGCGCAGGGATGTGACCAAGGCCATCGGGGGAGTCGGTGGCAGGATCCGTGCCACCACTGTGAGCAGTGTCCCGTTGCTGGGAGAGCAGGGAGGAGGAAACCAAACTGGGGCTGGCACCTTGGTGGAGCTTTTCTAGCCCTAATTGGGGGGCGGATAGGGAAAGGCAGATCCCCCCCACCAGCTCCCAGGGCCCCTTGGGATGAAAGCGTGGCCATGTGAGCTCGTCCAGCCCCATCTGCCAAAACAAAAGAGCACCATGAAGCAAAGCTGTGAAGGCTTGGGCACTCATTGCCTTCTCTTTGCTGCCTTTGGGTTATATTTAGCAGCCTGATACTAGGAGAATGGCAAGATGCCAATGCAACACGCACTGAGGCTGCGTCTGTCTCCAGCACGAGAGCTGCCGGGCACCCATGGGTGCTCCTGAAGCCCTTCGGGGGACTTGGGAGCTGCCGGTGCTGGTGGGGAAGGGTGGCCTTGCAGGGTGCAGCTGGCGCCGGGCAGCCCCAGTTTATCGGGCGGGCAGATAGAGCGGGACCGCTGTGTCCTGGGGCTTATCAGACCTTGGGGAACTTCCCCTCCCTCCAGCCGGCCACTGGCTGCTGTGGTTCTTCTGCCCAGCCCCTTCACCCAACACCCACATAATGTTACAAGTCACCATAACCCCTTGGGTTTAACTTTTCAACAGGTGAGAACAAACTAAGCCTGTTTTCCTACTTCGCTCCAAATTGCTACAAAGTCCTTGCAACCTCGGCATCATCTACACATGACTTCTCAGAGAAAAGATGAAATAAAGCCAAGCGTCCCACTGGTGGAGGGCCCGATCCAGCCCCCCTCGCCCCCTGCAGCCGCGGGGTCTGGCAG
>NW_010132891.1:3752-5962 GCF_000699245.1 Pterocles gutturalis | reverse complement strand
CTCCAGTGCCCACATTCCCCCCCGCTGCAGCTGGCAGAGCCCGCTCCCCTCCCTCCTGCTTAGTCCAAACCCGATGGCAATGAGTCTGGAGGATGGCTTCATCCTCGGCCACTCAATATCAGGGAAATCACCGCCTCCCTTGCATTTCTTCCCCTGTTTTCCCTGTTTGCTGAGAGCTGGCGGGTGCTGAGCAGCCAGGGCTGCGGGTGATGCTCCGGTCTCCCCGGGGTGCTCTGGTCCTGCCCTTGGCCATGCCTCTCCTGCCCTCCACAGCCCCAGCCCTTTGCAGGAAACCACTGATGTGCTTCCAGTGCCTTTAGCCCAGCTCCCCCCTCCCTCATCGATGTGTGCCGAAGGCGGTTAGAGCACCTAAGAAATGCCCAATACCCACCCTGGGAGGGGGAGAAGGAGTATTTCTTGCTGAAGGAGCAGGCTGGCGAGTGGCAGCTCTTTTCGAGATAACCAGATGATTTTGGGGTGAGCATGGAGCTGCCTTCGGTCCCCCCCTGCCAAGTCCCGGGGCCATGCCCAGGGGCTGCACAGCCCGTGGAGGAGCAGAGTCTTCCCAGGAAAACTCCCCCCCGTGCCAGCAAAATGACAAGCAGATTGATAAACAAAAAAAGTAGCAAAGTCATCTTGATTTTTGCTAAGGTGTGTGAATGCTGAGGCGCGGGCAGGACCCACCTCCCCAGCCTTGGCCGTGGCCCTCCACCGCTGCCCGGTTTCCCCCGGCCCCCGGGAGGGGCTGTGGGTGCTCATCAGCTCTAATAGAACTTTTGGTAATTAAGAGCCATTTTGTCCATCAGCTGTGGCGAGGCGATGGCTCTCCCTGCTGCAGAGCCCTGGTTTTACACACTCCGGATCTGCATCCTCGTGGTCCCATCACGGTTTTGCATCCTCAGGCCCGAGGAAGCCTCCTTGCTTGCGCCAGCCCTCCACAAATGAGCGCCATGAGTTGCCAGACAGCTTTCCTGCCGACTCGCCGCAGCGGCCCTGCGGCCAGCCACCAAAGCCACCTGGCGTGCCAAGGCAGGGGACGGCTTTGCTGGCCGCCCAGTCCCGGCTCCTGGAGAAGGTCAGGCTGAACATTTGTAACGACCTCCTGAAGCCCAGGCTCTTGGGATCGCCTGGAAACTGCAGCTTTGCTGGTTAGAGACGGCTGCTGCACAGGACTGATTCCTCCCCCTGAATCCTTGCTCTGGATCACACCAGAGCTCCAGGGTGAGGTGCTGCTGGCTGGTGTTTCATCTCTCAGAGTTCAAGCTCCTCAAGTGCCCTCGCTCCTTGCTGTGTACACTGTGGCTACAAGTTCTTCCGAGTCCCAGGAGACCCGGGAAGCCGTGGCTGGAAGAGCCGGGATTTGGGCACGTGCCCGCTCCCTCGCGCGTGTCGGGTGAGGCTCTGTGGATTTTCTCCAGCTCTGGGCTCCTCTACAGCGTTGCTGCTGCTGCCATTGGGGTGCTGGGGGCTTCCTACTCCTGAGCCTTGGAGGACTGTGTCAACAGGGACAGCACTTTGTTCTGGGGACAACAGAAGGAAAAATGAATTTAGAGCCGGGATTTGGGCACGTGCCCGCTCCCTCGCGCGTGTCGGGTGAGGCTCTGTGGATTTTCTCCAGCTCTGGGCTCCTCTACAGCGTTGCTGCTGCTGCCATTGGGGTGCTGGGGGCTTCCTACTCCTGAGCCTTGGAGGACTGTGTCAACAGGGACAGCACTTTGTTCTGGGGACAACAGAAGGAAAAATGAATTTGTCAGCTCTGGTGCATTATTCGTCTAGAAATAAGCCTCTGAAGTGACTATTTTTTGTTTTCTTAATTTCTGCTCTCCACGATGCCTTAATTTCTATTTTTTTTCCCCCTTTAAAATTCCAAATGTGCCCATAAACTGCTCATAACTGAAACCAATTATTTCCAAAATCAAACACTTCCCATCTGACACAGCAAATCTCCCAGGCTTGATCTTACACCACGAGGGAAAAAAAAAATCACACCAATTCCAAGCCCAAACCATATTCTCCATCAGTTTTGCAGAATGGCCGTTTCCTGTGCTGACCTGGCGGGTGCAACACAAACACTGCTCCTTACGTGCCTAACTGCCTCCCTGCTTGCTTTAGGGCCAGAAGCATCGCTGCTTCCCACCCTCGCTGGCCCCTTGCCCGCCCAGCCACAGCCGATGCACCGGCAGCAGCTCCCCGGGGGCGGCGGCTCTGCC
>NW_010132891.1:258-3716 GCF_000699245.1 Pterocles gutturalis | reverse complement strand
CCTTTTGGGGAGACTCTCGTCACCCCAAATCTCTGCCCGTGAGCCTCGTGCAAGGGAGGGAGGAGCTGGGTTGCCCGGGAGCCACCACGGCGTGGCCCAGAGCAAAGCCTCCGACAGCTGGGTGAGTGAAATACTCCGGGCAAAAGGTGTATCCAGAGTGTATCTGTCCTCTTCAGGGCAGGAGGAGGAACATCAGCACCAGCTCCACACAGGGCTTTCATGTGCATAGCTGCATTGCACCAAGCCCTGCTCTTCCCCACAAGCGTACACACCTGCACACGCATGGCTTTTCTCAGGGTATACAACACCGGAGTTGGTGAGATTTTTTTTTTTTTTTTTTTGCTCCTGGCCTATAGCAAGAAGAACCTATAAACTCATGATTGTTTTTGCAGGGAGAAGAGGTTTGCTGCCAGCCGGTTGGCTTTTGCCGGTCCATGCTGCCATCTTCAGCATCTCTGCGGAGGAGCCAGCTCTGCCTGCAGCCCAGCCCGCCTGGTCCCCGGCCTCCCCGGCTGCCACAGCGGGCTCCCCGGCCTCTTCCGACCATTCCTCAGCAGCATTTTTCACTGGCATGTTAATTTAGTTATTAAAGAAGAAATCCCATCAGGATGTGCACTCGGCCACCCACGGGCTGGGGAGGGGGAGCGGGAGCAGGTGCGGAGCACATGTAGGGAGTAGATGTCGGGAGCAAACCAAGTGGTGTTTCCAGTAAGAGAGCAGGGGTGATGGTGTGGTACAGCCGTGTCAACCCAACAGTCCCAGACCCAAAGCCACCATGTCCCCAGCATCGCTCCATTGACTCAACATCCCTGGGACAAGCTGTGGGGCTCTGCAGCTCCTTTTCCCAGCACAGGCTTGGACTACCTGCCCAGTGGAGGTACCTGCTTTGTGGAGCAGGTAGCAGCTGGAAATTAATTTTAATTCCCTTTTCAGCTACCAAGAGCAGTTCCTGGTGGGGGGAATCACCGACAGCCTGGGATCCTGCAGCCGTCCTCCCTGGCGATGCTCCATGCTGCTGCCGCTGCTGCCATTAATCACGGCTGCAGTAATGAAATTAACGGGCTGGGATCTCTTCTAATTACGTCTTCTCCAAACACAGGTCTGCCTCTGCCTTTGCCAAGGGGACTCAGTGGGGGTGATTCAAACTGCGCACGCTGCTGATGGCTCAGATTTCTAAATTGGCTTTGGTTTGTAAGATGCTCTTAGCTGAACGCCGGCGTTTCCCCCAGGCAGGCTGGCGGGGCAGCAGGACACCCTTGGTCACTGGGCATTTCAAGAGAGATTTGTATTTGTGGCCAATTTTTAATAGAGTGGTTTGCAAAAAAATAACTCAATCCAAACTTGGGTGTGTGATTAAAACCCAGAGCCCTCTGTGGCTCCTTGCAGCCGTGGCCCCCGGGAGCACAGAGCCACCCTGACATGAGGAAGATTTGGGGTTACATCACTCAGGAAACCTACTTCTGTTTAATAGTGCAGAGCTGGCTGTGTTTGCTAGCGGCTGGCAGTGAGGCAGGTTTCTAGAAGAAAGTCAGACAGGCTTCATTTTTCCTTTAGGCACCAGACCTGGGTCTGCTGACAAGGGGCGTTCAGTTTTTGCAGCCACAGGACACGAAAGGTGGTCGCAGTCTGGAGCATCCCCCCCAGCAAGAGCACCTCCCACAGCATCCCAAACACCAAGTTTTTACAAAACAGCGGGAAGACTTCAGAAGTTTCAGAGGGCAACGCTGGCCCACACTTCTGGAAGGTGCCTCCGATGATAAAAACATCATTAAAACCGTCAGAGGGAAAAGCTGAATGGCATCACCCTGAATGATGCTTTAATTTTCTTCATCTTTACCAGCGTTTTACAAAGCAGTGTCAAGTTGCCTAGATGTTTAAGACTCTACAAGAGGTGGCTCTTTATAGAGTTGGGGACTTTTTGTTTCTGGTTTGCTGACACCAGATTAATTGCAGCCCTGGATGGGCAGCGGGAGGAAGGCTGCTTGCTTCTCAGGGTAAAGACAGCGTGTTTGCACAAAGTGCCTTTATAAACTCGGGGGGGTTGAGGTTTGTTTGGCGTTATTTTCCTCCCTTTCCCCTATTCTTCATATCTGAGCACTTAATGAACACCAGATGATGTCTGGTTCATTTTCTCATTACAGCAGCTCCGTTGACTGTATAATTTCCCAGGGTCATGTTGCAGCCCCACTTCTCTGACGCCGCCCCAGCAGCCGGGGTTTGCGTGTCTGAGCATCGGGGCTCTGTTTTCCACAGGGAAAAAACCCCAGTTTGTCTCCTGGGAGTTTCTCTGAATCCCAGTAGGCCAGGGGAGCACGTCCTTCCCCACTGTCCCCTCCTGCCCTGGCCATGTCCCCACCAGCCATCTCTGAACCCCCAGCTGGACGTGGCTGCTCCAAGGCATCAAGGCTGCCTCGCCGGAGGGTCTGGTTTTGCGATGGCAGGAGCACAGTGCCCCCCCAAGCCCTGGCTTGGCTGCAGGCTCTGCTTGTCCTGTGGGTGTCACCACTCAGTGGGACACAAGAACATGTTGTGGCACCCAAAAGCCACGCAGTGGGGTTCAGCTCTGGCTCCCTTGTCTCCACCGTGCTGTGCGTTTCCCATGTATGCAACTGCGCCCACTGGCTCCTGCGCTGGCTCTAGGACAGGCTCTTCCTCCGTCGGTCATGATACATATCCATCGTGCAACCATGATACGTATCCATCGTGCAACCATGATACATATCCATCATGTAAGCATTACACATATCCATCGTGCAATGCACTCAAAAGCAATCATTGGCTGACATCATTCTCTCCTGGAAAGCAGGAGCTCTACACCTTCCCATCCTCCTCCCTGCGGCACCGTGGGTCTCTCGGATGGGCTCTCGCTCAGTGGACCAGGAGCATCCTTGGTCCCGCTGCCCATCCTCTGCAACCCACCCGACGCACAGAGCACCCAGCTGTGCTTCAAAGAGCAGGGGCGAGGAGGGCAGGGATCTGGGGGTGGTGTAACGGGCCCTGACCCCCACCCCAGGGCTGTGCCTCTCTCCAGCTGCTCCAGCTTCACCCCACATGGGCGCCTGTCCCATCTGTGATCACTTTCTACGCCAATGAGTGAGTACCTTGCGGCACCGCCAGAGCCACTCAGTGCTGCGGAGACATCGGACACCCCGGCACTGCTTCCAGGCAAACAGAAAAGGTGCAGAGCGGAGCCGAAACAGGGAACGGAGAGAGGAACTCACCTTGGCGCCTCTGACCTGCTTCGTCACGGTGGTGACACGGTCCCGAGGCTGAGGTCCCCGCTGGCTGCCACCTGCACTCACAGAGCCCAGCGCTTCCCCAGCAGCGGTCAACGTCTGGCTCGAGGCGTGAGGGTCCAGTACCTGGGAACCGCAGGTGAGGCTTGAACCCAGAAGTGTGCATGACGACACAGCGGGTGCGCGGTGCAGCCCTTCTCCCGGCTCTGACAGCAGCCATGG
>NW_010132891.1:0-245 GCF_000699245.1 Pterocles gutturalis | reverse complement strand
AGGGGGTGCCCACATCCCCTGCTCGTGCTTCTGCACCCGGCTGTGTCCCACGCCAAGGCTGTCACAGCCAGAGCAGAGCTCCCTGCATGGGGTGTCTCCTCTGGGAGGGGTTTTATTTCTGTTTCTGACTCCAGGGTTGGCACCGGCAGGGTGTTTGCAGCAGCAGGGCCAAGGCCCCCTGCATGAATCACTGGTGGGAGGAAGAGGCTTGGGTTAGAGTCCGTGGGCTTGGCGCCAGGTCCTGC
>NW_010132890.1:22004-33886 GCF_000699245.1 Pterocles gutturalis | reverse complement strand
CCCCCCCCACCACTTATTGCTTTCTGTGTGCTTTTTGCACACCAGAACATTTAGAAACACCTGGGGAGGGGTGGGTTTCGCCTCCCCCACGCCAACGCTGTCGTGGCCGTGGGCACTGTGACGTGGGTGGTGGGAGCTGGTGATGCCCCCCCAGACCCCAGACCCCCACCCACTGTCCCTCCCTGGCAGCCCCTGGGGGCTGGTGAGATGGGGTCCTGGGGGCATCTGCCGGTGGGGCTGCTTCAGTAGGACCGACCCACGCAGGATCTGTCCCCGCGGTTTGGCATTTCTGGCGGAGGCTGGCTTCTGTGGGCAAAACCACCAACACAGGGCAAGGAAAGTGGGGTTGCAATAAGCAAAAAACCAGCATGAACTGGTTTCTGTAGAGCTCTTCGGAGCCTGATGATTCTTCTGTGGGTGTGGAGTTGAAAATGTTTTAGTCATTGTGTGTGTTATTGCAGAGATTTTATTTAAAACTTATGTTTTTCCTTAGAAAAAGCTCTCACTCTTTTGTTCCTGATAGATAGATAGATGGATAGATGGATGTATAGATAGACAGATGGATGGATGGATAGATGGACAGATGGACAAATAGATGGATGGATAGATGGATGGATGGATAGATGGGTGGATGGATAGATGGATAGACAGATGGATAGATAGATGGATAGATGATAGATGGAAAGACAGATGGATGGATAGATGAATGGATGGATGGATGTAGAGACAGATGGGTTGACAGACAGGCAGACAGGATGGTTATCCTGGTCCCATTGTACAGATGGGAATACTAGAAGCAGATGAGATTAAACCAAGGTTTGCTCAGCACACCTCAGACTGAACCTTTGGCTTCCAGGCAGCCTGGCCGTCACTCGCTGCTTTGAAGTGATGCTGTGCACGGTGGGCTGGGGGGTTGGTGGGGAAGGTTGTCCTGAAGAAGGTAACTGCTATTCGTGCTGCTTGTTGAAGTGCAGGGGGAGGTGGGTTTGCTCTGCAGCGGGGCTGGGGTAGGTGCTCTGTCCTGTAGGTGCTCTGTACCTGGGTGGGTCTGGGGGCCCCTCTGGCTGGAGGGATGGGGACAGCACCTGGGGGTGGCCGTGGGGTGCTCAGTGCTGGCAGGGGGTGGGGACTGAGTTTGGTGGCTGCTGGTGTTCCCTGCAGCCCGGTGTTACAGCTGCCTCCAGTGCTGCAGCGTTTGCTGCTGCTGACGGGCTCTTTTACCCCTTCTACTCTAGAACTAATTAAAAGTGAATAATTACAGTTGCTTTCTGCCCTGTGCCACAGGAGACAAATACCACTCCTGCCATATGGCACGGGATGCTTTGTAGACATTTTTTCTCCCCCTTTGCTTTAATTAAAGAGGCTGTCAGCTCTTGAAATCCCCCAGACCCTGCTGGGACTGGCACCCCTGTGAATGTGGGGGGGCAAAGGCAGGAGCTGAGCTGGGCTCTTAAGTGAATCCCTGTCCTGCGTGGAGCCTGGCTTGGGGGGGCTGCCCAGGCTTACTTGGGTCTTGCTGCCTGCAAGAAATAAATATAGAGATATATATGTTAAAAAAATTATATATTCCTTTTGGTCTTGTTCAACTCTGCACTGTCAGCACTTACCCTTCCGAGGAAGTAATTAAACTCAAAGTCACCGTAAAGGACATTGAGTTGGCATTGAGTGAGCGCAAGAGGCACAATGAGGCACGAGGAATTCTTGGTGGTTTTCTCAATCCTTGCTGCTGTACACGTTCAATGAGGTTTAGGAGGGGCTAGGCTGGGTGCTGCTGGTTTAAGGCAAGGGCTGTATACATCTCGTGTACCTGCAATCTCCCTTGGGGCTTTTTCTGAGCTTGGTGAGGTGAGTCCTTAATGACCGTGGGATGATAACCGGCCACCCCCGGGTACCCTGTGAGTTAACTGGGGCAACAGCATCGCCGGGAAAGGCTGGATTTTCAGCAATAAGTGGTTTAGTATTGCTTAAAAAGCTGGCTTAAGTGGAGGAGATCTGGAAGAGGCTTGCAAATAGCTCTGCAAATAGTGACAAGGCTTTCCTAAGGGGGTGGGATGGAGGAAATGAGAAGCTTTGGTTAAATACTGCAGAAACTTTCTGGTGGGGAGATGGTGGAGTGTGTGTGAAGGCAGGAGCTGGCGGCTCTGAGCTGGGCAGTCACTGACAATGGCCAGAGAGAAACAGCGCCTGCGCCCTGGGTGGCACCCGCCGCTTTTGAGGTGACTTCCAGTGACACCCATGCGTGCCCTGGGGTGCTGCTGCCCCAGGGTGACGGGGAAGGTGGCAGGGGAGCTCGGATAAGGCTTGGAAAAACAAACCCAGCAACTTCCCAACTGATGTGTAAGGCTTCTGAAATCATTCCTGTAATGATGAAGAAAGACTTGCAGGTAGGCAGTGGTGGTCTAGGATGGTGTTCCCATCAAATATCCTTCCTCAGAAGGAGTTAAATGGGTTTAGAATTGCTGCACAGTCAAATTATTCTCACTTTCCATTGCCAAATATTCATCTGAGTTTTAATCCTTGTGTTCTTGTCTTTTTAACCAAAATTAACATTTCAGACGCGATCTAATCTTTCCACCCAGCTGCATTGCAAGGAAAAAATCCCCTGGGGATGGATTTCGTTCTCCTTTGTTCCTGATACTCTTGAAAAACTGTAATTTTTCCTGTTGGGCTTCATCCCAGCTGCCTCTTGTTGGTCTCGTCACCCCTCTGTGTCTGCAGGACACCTTGGTCCCCTCTTCCCTTTGGGTCACTTTTTGCCTTCCTGGTGCTGAACCAAAGAGCTCCTGAAACCCAGAGCTGCTGCCTTGGGCTTTCTTGTGAATGTCGAGTGCTGGCTCCCCAGATGGGCGATAAGCTCCTCTTGCCCGTTTGGGTCCCACACATCTCTAGTGTTTGCCTGGTTTGCCCCAGACTCTGCTCACAGCCCCTGAGCATCCCTCTCGTTTAGCCACTTCTTTCTAGCCCAATAATTAACTCGGGCTTATGCAGCAGCACAGCTGGGTCCAGAACCAATGTATCTGTTCTGAATATATTTTATTTCCATGTTTAAAACCCAAGCTGTGTGGTGGGGGGTGGCTGTGGTTTTTCTCTCTGGTAATAAATGAGCAGCTGGGTGGGATGGGGGGAGGTCCCCAGCCTCCGGCCAGGGCTGGAGCCACCGATCAGGGGCTGTGTGTCTGCTGGAAACACGGGAGATGGGAATTAGTCACAGGAGTGAATCTGAGAGTGCTTCGTGCCCTCAGGTCCTGGGGACCTGCTGAATGCTGCCCAGGCAGAGGTGCTGCTCTGTGCTGTGGGCTGGGAAGAGGCTCGAGCAGCTAAGCAGAGATTTTTTTCCAGGCTCTGTGCAGCTGGAATACCCCCTTCACCCTGCTCAGCTGCAGCACTGCCTGCGAGGCTGCTGGGCAATGCTGCATGGAAAAAGCCTGAGCTCATCCCGGGAAAAATCCCTGCAGTGCTGGGGACCAGCTCTGAGCCCGAGGGTGATGAAGGAGCAGGTGCAGTGAATGTGCAACTCCCCACCAGCAAGAGAAAAAGAGAACTTGGTCTTCAGCAAGGAAAAAATACCTTCCAAGTGGCAGAGGGATGGGTAACCAGCCCTGTGGCTGTGCTGTCTGTTCAGGTCCTGCTGCTGGGGTTGCTCCTTACTGGGGGGGAAAGTATCCTTCCCCCCTGGCTGCAGGCTCCCAGCCCCTGCGGGCGCTGGGCTGACGCCTCTTCCCAGCCTTTCCCCCCCTGGGACTGTTAGCACGTGCTGCCTGGGGTTTTGCGTGAAGTTTAGCAGCAGCAGCTGCTCGCGGGGGGTGCTGTGGACGCGGGTGGTGCCGGGGGTGCTGCTGCCAGTATCCCAGCGCAGCGCTCCCCACATCGCTGCCTTTAACCACGGCCGGGAACCCGCACGGCTGCAGGAGATGGATGTGCCCTCCGCTTGGAAAAGCCTAGTCAAGGGAGATGTCATCCCTCTCCGCACGCTGTTTTGGTACCTCGGTGTATTTTTAACAACATCCCGGAGCTGCAAGCTGTGTTTGCAATGAATCAGGCGTTCATCTCCCGCGCTCGTTAACCCAGCGCAATCTGGCGAAGCCGCCGGTGCTGCGGGGAGGGTTGTGTTCGCTCCAGCTCCCAGCTGCGCGGGCTGGGAAAATGTCACCGGTGGCTTACACCAGGAAAGATGAGGCACGTTACACCAGAGTGCCAGGCTGGGGTCTGCGTGCCTTGGCTGTCCCCTGCCCTCTTCTGTCCCAGGCACCAGGACAGGGCAATACCTGCTCCCTGGAAAAGGAAATGGGAAAGCTTTAAAATTACATTGAAAATACATCTTTCTTAGGGCTACAAAGGGCAGAAAGTTGGTTTGAGAAGAATTCAGGGTTGAGGTGTTGGATAACTTTGGGTCTTGCTTGTGGTGTAAGTTTGGGGCAAAGCAAACGAAGCTGGTCTCAGATTGGCAACTTGAAGCAGTCTGGAAGGTGCCATGGCCAGAGGGATGGGTCTGGGTCGGGTCATGCCGAGCAGCAGCCGGTACAGCCACGGGTACAACTCTGGGAGCTGCTCGGGGTCGGGCAGTGACTTGGAAGTGGTGCAATTGCTCCAGTTCTGCAAAGTGCAAGGGGTGCTGGATATCAGCAAGAGCAGAAGTAAGATAGCCGTGCTAATGAAAAATAAAAAAAGAAAAAAACAATCCATGTGTAAGAGCCAATTTCTAATCAGCTGCTTCTAGGTTGGGCAAAGTGATCCTGAGAGACCGGAGGCTCCTGCAGCATCCTCATCCCTCAACAGCACTGACTTCCAATTTGAAAAGAGCTTTTTATTTTCCCCCTCCTGAAAGAGTGATTAAGTAGCATCAGCGGGAACCCCCAGGAGCGGCAGCGGGGCTGGGTACATGGGAGGGGTGCTGGGCTGTGGGCTCCGGGGCTGAGATGGAGCAGCCTGTGCAGGACCTGTCTGTGGTCTAACGGCAGCGACCAGCTGTGAGCAGGACGGAGGTGGGCTGTGGGGCAGTGGTCTCTGTGCAGCCCTGGCTGGGTGCTGCAGCATCCTGCCGTCCCGGTCCCTGCTCCTGCCGGCTCCCCATGCAGCCATCCTCGGTGGTCTGCCCAGGCTGCTGCTGGTTCTGTGCTGGGGACTGAGCTGGTTAATTAGCTCAGATTGGGAATTAGTGCAATGGAGCCAAAATGGGCTTTTACTGTCCGGTTACTTGGAAACCAAACATTGATTTAACTCGGCGATTTTGCAGCTTGTGGGCATGTGTGTCTGTGTGTGTATAATGTATCTCTGCACACACATACACCTGGAAGCTGCAAAATAGATGCAAATGCATACATGTGTTTTTACTCTGTTTTTTTTTCTGGGGAGGGGTAGAGGAGGACCAGGTCTCAGGAGCTGTTGCTATTTCAAATTCCCACCCTGCCCTAGGGCCTGTGATCAGCTCAGTGGCCGTGTGCTTTTACACAGCACAAGGTCTGTGCTGGGGGATGAGAGCCCTGAGTGGGATGAGTTTCCAGCGGTTCTGTGTTTCCACGTGTTGGTGTGGCTGCTTGGCTTTCCTGCTGCCACCCGTTATTGGAGCGTGCGGCTGAACGAGGCACTTGCAGGCGAGGGGGGCTGGAAACGGGAGAGTAGCTGGGGCTGGGACCTGCCGATGCTCCGCAGGCTCTGGCAAACTCCTCCTGAGATCCTCCCGTGCTCATTTTGCAAGAAGGATCTTGCGCTGCAAAGCTGTGGCATTTCCAGCATCGGCTCTTTACTACAGACATAAAACTTCCCAAGCCCCCAGGTGACGTGTGCTGGGTCAATGGCACAGACAGCTTTGGAAATCCAAGCACAGTATTTCTGTCCGGATTTGTTAGTGGACCAGACTCTGCAGGGCTGGGGGTCGCTCTCCGCAGCACAGCCCGTGTGCGCGCTTTACACCCCAAACCCCTGGCGGCAGGGGGATGAGCCCTGATGTGGCTTTGGGGGATGGGGACAGCTGGGGCTGAGACCCCGAGACAGACCCCGCTGCAGGGGAGGGCTGTACCCCTCAGTGTGTGCACACTGCAGGGTTTCGCTCGCCCTGGATGTGTGTGTTTATATATGTGTATCTATACAAAGGGGTATATGTACAGGGTATGTATATCATATATACATTTAGATCCAGGCAAGGAGAGGGGCACAGCTCCACGGCCAAGCTGTGCCCCTGCAGCCGTGTGCCTGCACAGAGCCAGAGCTGGACTTTGAAGGGCAAAAAATAGCTTGGTGAGAAGTAGGACCTTAAAAAAAAAAAATTTAAAAAGGGCTTGTATAAAATAAACAAACTGTTTGGAAACTCACAGGAGCACTCGACTGTGGGCAGGCTCCAGAAGGAATGTGAGATCCCAATGCCGGGAGCCCGGGCTCCTCTTTCCTGCCCGAAGCCTTGCAGCTCTGCAGCACGCCGGCGGCTGCTGGGTGTTCGCCTTTGAAGGTTTGGAGGGTTGTGCTTTGTGCTGGAGGCGTTTGTGCTGTTCTGTGCAGGGATGGGGTTTGTTATGCAGGGGTCTGGCTGTGCTTTCACTCAAAGAAATAATAAAAAAGGAGGGAAAAAAAGAAAAATAGAAAAGGAAAAAAAAATCAGGTCAGTGCCTGCCCCAGTGGTGTCGAGAGCCCAGCATCTCTGGCATGTCAAATAGCTACTCGAGGGCAGGTTCCTGCCTCTCCCCAAATTCTAAATTCCCCTCAGCAGGAGTAGATTTTGGGTGTGGGGGCCCTGGGGAGGGGTGGGAGGTGGGCACGGGCGCTCCCCTGCCTTCCCCGGGATGCCTTTGGTCGCTCACCCGCACAGGGAATTGTGCCGGATGAGCAGCCACCTGCAATGGCCACGAGATCGAGCGTGTGAAAAGAGAAAATGCTGCAGGAGCAGGGCGCGACCCGTGCTGATGTCGGGTGCTCTGTCCGACCCCTTTCACCGCAAGCAGGGAGCTTTTATTTGCCTCTCAATAATTCATGAGAAGTGCAGGGATTGTTCGCAGCGCTCTGCAGAGGGTGGGAGATGGATGGTCCCCAAATTATACCTTGATCTGGCAAAAAAACTGCACAGCTCCAGCTGTGATGGGAAGGGTATGCGGGAGGGTGTAAGTAAAGGGTGGTTTGTACTGCAGCGATAGGTTTGCGTTAGGGCAGGGGTTTCATGTACGGCACATCTCGTGGCCTCCTGGATAATTATCCTGTCTCCAGGCTGGCACCGGGATGGGGCGGGGAAGGGTGATAACTTCATCTGGGTTATGGGGATTGAGCCGCTGCCCCCCCGGGGCTGGTCAGGGGGGTTTGTTTGGGGGAATCCACAAGGTTCTAGCCCCAGTGGTACCCGGACCAGGGGTCTGCTGCAGGATGTTTTGATGAGTTGGAAAGTGAAAAAATAAAATTTTTAAAAAATTGTGAAGGTGAATAAGGCAAATACTCTAATCAGAGTTATGACAATGCACGCCAGTGATGATGGGAATGTGTGTCCTTTATTCGTGGGACCCCAAACAGCATCGATGTGAGAGACATCTGAATGTGTTCGGGTTTATTCCCACCCCATCAGTGCTCAGAGCTTCTTCCAAAGCCTAGAGAGGGAAAGGATGAGCGTGGTGCATCCCCCCTTCTCCAAACTGGGCAGCCGGCATCCTGCTGAGGGGGGTCTGCCCATTGTGGGGGGGAACGGGGAGTTTGGAGAAAACGGGGACTCCTCTGGCTGCTGGCTCCCCACAGGGTTATCGAAGCTGTGTCCCTTGAGGGCGTATCAATATGTTCTCATTATTTTCTTTTCTTTCTAGGAACCTGGGGAAATCTGGACTGAGGGTGTCGTGCCTGGGGCTGGGTGAGTAACCTCGGTGGGGGCTGGTGCTGGGGACAGAAAAGTGTTTTCCAAACCCAGCTCAGCCTGGCCGATGGCTCCTGGTAGAAGCCCTTCTGTGTGTTAACAGCAGCTGTGGGCATCGGTGGAGGCTCCTGCCCACGGCATGGGGCGATGCTTTCCACCCATAGCGCCCAGGTGGGACCCTGTGAGGGTTTATGGTATAAAATCCCTCTAACACAGCCTGATCCCCGCTAGGGACAGCCCGCAGAGATGTCTGTGAATGCCCCCAAGAGCTTTAAGTGTCCAGTCTTGCAGATGGCAATCTGCCTGGGCTGTGGGCAGATCGTTATTTGTTTTTATCCGGTGTGTGTACCTTGTTATTTCTGTTCCATGCTGATTTGAAAAACTAAAGAATATCTTATCAATATTTTATCTTCTCAATATTTTATCAAAAAGGGCATCCATAAGCACTGCGGCACAGATGCGCTGGCCCTGCAGTGATGCTGCGGTTCCTGCTGGCTGCGATGTGCCGCTGCCGCTGGGCAGGAGCTGGGCGATGGACTGGCCAGAGCCCGAGGGCTTTCCTCATGAGAGTCATTTCTGTGATGGCAATTGAACTGAGCACTTGAAGAATGCTTAAAAGTGCATATATATATATATATGTGTGTGTGTGTGTATATAAACCCCAAGGCAGTGGAAAGCAGGAGGCTGTTTTTCCCGCAGTGTGATGCTGGGGCACCAGGAGCGTGGAGCCCCCGGGGATGCACAGGGACCCCCAGGGATGGATGCTCAGCCTGCACCCTCCACGGGGAGGTGGAGGCACTGAGGTGGCTTTAGGAAAGCGCTGGGTCCCGTGCTGCTGCCTTTGGGGCAAATGGGTGAAGGCAGGAGTGAGCAAGGAGCTGGATCCTGCCTGTGTTGGATGCCTGCTGTGACGACGGGCATCCCCTCCCTGCTCCGTCCTCAGCTGGTGCCGCTTGTGCCAAGGGGCTAGCTCATTTTTTCCAAGATGCTTTGATTTTTAAAATAGAGTGAGATGCGAAAGTCACCCTGTATCACAAGGCATATAAATAAGTCCCATTCCGCCAAGAAGGGCTCTTCTGGTTAAAATAGACCCAGGCTTTGAAAGGAGTTGTCTTCTGACCTGGTGCGGAGACTTTATTTATCATCCTTAGAGTTCCCCAAGAGCTAATGCTGCTGTGGTGGAGAAAAGCGATGGGAAGGAAGTAGCAGCAGGGGGAAAAAAAAAAATGCAGAGCTTTTCTCTAATTTCAAGCATGTGGAACTGCAGCAGCATCTAAATATACCGAGCCTTTGTGAGCGCAGCTGTGCGGGATGAGAGGGGTGAGGATGGAGCAGGCGGCTGCTGCGGCGCTCTGGGCAAGGGCAGGGCTGGGGAGAGCCTCCGGGCATCGGTCTGGAGCCCGGCATCCCGCCTGGTCCAGGCACAGGGAGCCCTGCAGCCCCTGGGGTGAACAGGAACTGGGGAGGGGAGAACTGGGAAGCCTGGGATCCAGTTTCCAGCTTCTCAGGGATGTGCAAGTATTTCTTCTGCTTGTCCTCCCTCCTGCCGCAGATCTGTCCGGTGTCGGCTGCAGATGCTGCCTTGTGTGATTTGATTTTTTTTTTCCCTAAATCACTTCTCTTTCGCGGTTCCCTAAAAGGTAGATGTGTTTCCCTAAACTCTCTGCAGCATGAAAATCTAATTTAAGGTTTGCTAAAGTTTCTGAAGGCTCAGCAATCTTCCTTAAAACCTTCCCAAACCTCAGCAAGGTGAGAGCGTGCTTCATTCACTCTGTTGGATGAAAAATAGAAAAAAAGTGAAGTGGGGCAGAAATGGATGGCAGGAGGTGCTCAGGCAATGCCTCCCCTTTAATTACTCTGAAATGCAGGGAGGAAATAAGCTCATGTTTTTCCTGTAGTTAATTCAGAGCGAATTCTGAGACTGCCTGTTGGTTTTTAGAAAATGTTGAGACAGCCTCCAACAAGGCGATGAGCCCTGACTCCGAGGAAACGAGCAGTGGGGTGACACCGGCCCCCCCAACCCCCAGATCCCATTCCAGGTGCAAAAGCACAGAAAAAACCTTCCAACCTGAGTGGTCCCTGCAGCCCCTGGCGGGACACCCTGTGCTCACCATCAGGTAGAATAATTGACATTTTGGGAGCAGAAACGGCTGCAGCTGCTGCCCCTTGGTGCTTTGCTCTGGGGAAAAGCTTTCGCAAACCCAGCGTGGAGGAGAACCCCATCCCCGAAGCTCTGCTGGCCCGGGGTGATGGCGAAGGGTTGGGTTTGCCCCCCGGTATCGTGGGGCTGAGCATCTGCCGGTGGCTCGAGCGCCAGCCCAGCCCCACGTGCCAGGTCTCCACGTGGCATCATCCTCGCCGGGAGCGAGCCGGGGATAAATGGTGCTGGCAGGAGGCAAAGCTTTGGCTTGCAGTCAGGAACCCTGGTTTTTTGTGGGTTTTTTTTTTCTTCCTCCTGCAGAGGTGACACATCCGCCAGCAATGACATCCCCGAGCAGTGAATTTTGCGTCGGCAAATAACCCAGCAGTAATGGCACCTTGCTAGGCTCAGGGTGTGCTGGCAACAGAGCCAAACCTGGCTTCATGCAGAAATTCCTCCGTAGAAGGTGAGGGTGTCCAGCTGGGAAATCACTTTCCAGGGCGAGGGAGCAACATGCCGGGCCAGGGGCAGGAGCTGAGCCGGGGAGAACATCTTTATCAGCAGCTAATGGGGATAGACACGAGACAGGCAGGGACTCGGTAAGGGGAAAAGTAATGGTTTAAAAAAAAAAAAAATCTTTCTCTTGTACCTTTTTCTTCCCAAACACTCCCGTTGGCTGAGGCTGTGAATCATCCCCAGCCGCTGTTTGAAATGCCAAGTGTGCCTGGCGCTCTTGGGAGGGATTCATTTTTTTTTTTTTAATGGGAGTTGAGCAGTGGGTGCTGTGCTGTGGGGCAGCCCCAGTGCCCACCAGCACCCACCCCACTGCTGGGGGTGGCCATGGGAGGGGGATTCCTGTCCTGTCCCCCCCGCTCCCACCTCTGGCTGGGACCCTAATGGCACATCTCACCTTCCCGACTGCGTTTGATCCTTTGAGATCACCTTTCTGAGCAAAAACTCACCTCCTGGGCTGGTTTTTGCAATTAGCAAGGAAAAAACCAAACCCCAAAACTTCCCCAGCTGTGTGGTCCCCATGATGCTCACGGTGCAGGGGTGTGGGAACACAGGGTGGGATACAGGCAGATCCAGGGCAGGGACACCCAGTATTTCGTATATTCACTGCTTCTATTTAAAGGTATAAAGTCCTTGTTCCTCTTCCCTGAGCTGTTCCCAGCTCTCTCTCCTTGTGCCCAGACCCTTGAGCATTTTCCCTCCCCCTTGGGCTTTGGGGCTGGGTTTGTGCTGCAAGGTCGTAGCCACGTAAATGGGAGAGAGGAGGTGCAATCCGCAAGGTGGAGAAATAATTCCTGTTCTTGTCACCTGTGCTGGGGACCTGTATGCATACTGAAGCAAAAAAAAAAAAAAAATCACTTTGGGATAAACAGTCTCATCACATTTTTCAGTAGAAATGCATTTCAATGTATTCCTGTAAAAATAACACTTCTGAGGCTTTAACTTGGGAATCAGGCTTCATTTGGATTTTTTCCATCTGCATAAAGAAGCTCAATGATAAACTGAAACCTATTTTCATTTTTATCTTCATTGTGCGGGGCTGGAGCGTCTTACCCCAAGGATAAGGGACAGTCCCCATCCTGAGGGCTGCAGCCAGCAGGGCACCGCAGGGGCAGGGGGCTGCCCGCTCTGGGGGCTGCCCTCACCCGGTTATTGCCCTTATAGAGAGCAGATGTAAATGCAAAATTAGTTAGGAATATGTGTGTTCTCTGCTCATGTTTCATTTGGGCAGCATTAGCTGTGTTACGTGTGTCTGACCTGTGAAAACTCATTTTTTCCAGAGTTTGTGGTGTTCTGCAGGATGTCGAGAGTTTCGGTTTAAATACAGGGTAAACGTGCATCTCTAAAAATCATTTTATTTGTACTCAAAGAAACCTGATGTATTAAAAAAAAAAAAATTTAGATTGACCT
>NW_010132890.1:14661-21951 GCF_000699245.1 Pterocles gutturalis | reverse complement strand
CGGGGCTGATCAAAGCCGCCCTCCCTCCTGCGCCAGGTTCAGCTCCTGATCCCACAGATCTCTCATGACGGTGTGGGACCGCTTGCGTGTCTATTGCACCAGCCCTTGGCAAGTGCCAGCAGCCAGGGAGCGTTGAATTTTTCCCCCTTAGCACCTCCCCAGCACCGCTGTCTCTCCTCCCTCTTGCCCAAACCACGCTGAATTCTCCAGCGCAGAGCCCGGACTCCTCTGCCCCCCTTATGGAGGGATGAATTTAAAATTCAATTCAAGTCAGAATTTAAAATTCTGGAGAGTTTTGCATGAGCCACATGAGCTGTGACCCATCCATTAAATGAGTGACATGTCATTTTGTACATGGCTGGTGTGTGGGGCTTGAAAAGGGGGTTGGACAGTTGTGCGGCGGGTCCCAGGGACGAGCTGGCCAAAGGCACCGGTCGTGTCACATCCGCCTCTTCTGTCCCTTGGCAGCTTTCTCCACGGGGTGTTCTGTGGGGTCAGGTACTCGGGGCAGGAGCGATGCTGCCGGGGTGAGGATGTACCTCTGATGGGTGTCCCGTCCAGACCCAGCGCTTCCCCAGCTCCCTCCCATCTCTTCCTTCCAGTAGCCTAGGAAATATGTGTTCCTATTGTACATAAACATATATATATATAAGAAATAATATTCCTACATCTTAGGATATCCGGTTAAGTCCACACACTGTTTCCACCGCAGGTTTTTTTTTTGAAGCAGTGGTCATAAAGAAATGATGCCCCAAGTTTTTCCCAGTAACAGAGCAGAGTCTGCTCCTGAGCCTGAGCCGCAGCGACTCTCGGAGCCAGCTGGGGAAAGCGCCGCTTGTCGACTGCGCTGGTGTCAGACATCGGCTTCATGGGAATGTTCCTGGGGAAAAGTCACTTTGGATGGGTTTAAATGCTTCACATCAAGAGAAATTTTTTTTTTTTTTTAATAATTCTGCCTTGTATGATGCTAGATGCTGAAGCACAGATCTGGGAAGAGTTTAATTTCCCAAATGACATGTTTCGGCGGCATCGTAAATTTTTTCCGATTTGTCAAATTGAAGCTTTGGAAAATGAACTCAGATTTGCGAAGAGCTTACGATTTTGGTAAAAAATATTTCAGCAGTGCCGGCTTGTCCTGGCTCTTCCCTGGGCGGGTCCATGGGCCAGCCCCAAGCCCCCAGCCCCGCTGTGACCCCCAGAGAGGGGCTCTGGCCCCTGCCCTGCTGGGGACCCAGCAGCCTCTGCACCAGTTAACCCCTTTTTAAACCCGTTTAATCCCAGGGAGCCTGAATTTTGGTAGAGTGAGTTTTTTCTCATCGAAAACCTCTCACAGTAATGGGTTGTTTTGTTCTTTCTAGGGACATGGGTCACTTTTGGAGGTCAGATCTCAGATGAAGTAAGTGATGCTCGGTGTGAGTATAAAGCATGGAATAAAAACCAGTTCGAGATATTTTTAAATGAAACCATGGCTACCGAAACCAGAGGCAATGGCAGAGAGCAGCTATGTACAGCGATACAAACCTCAGGCTTCTGCCACAACAAACCCTAATGAATCTGACATTAGTGATTAGCTCTGACAAAATCCCCGTCTATCCCTTCAAGTGATGCCATTTGGAGCGATATTTCCCCCTTACCATTGGCAGCAGCGCTGCTCCTGGCGCGGGAGTTGGCACCTGTTTGTGCATCATGGATGTCATCGGCAACAGCCACAAATACCGGCAAGATCTTGGCTTACCAGGAGTTGCCTGATTATTTTTTTTTATAAAAATAATATGAAACAAATGAAAACGAGCTTGGGTTTCCTCCACGCTCCTGTCTGTGCCACATGGCTCTTGGTCTCGGTGAATGACCCTCCCCAGTCTCAGGGATGCTGCGGATGCTCAGCATCGCAACAGGAGTGACCTCCCGGCTGCCTTCCCTCTGCTCCTGTGCCAGAAACCCCAAAATAACTTTTGCAGAAGGAAAACAGCCCAGGAGGCTGAACTCAAGGGGGTTTTATTTTTTGCTTTTTAAGTCACTTGATCTTTGGTGGCATTTCTTCTGGCAGCGGGTCACCGGGTTCGTTCCCATCTCTTGGTTTCGCCGGCTGAGGCAGGATGACCTGTTTTGGTTCAGAATTTTCTGCCTGGCTCTCCTGCTCTTCTTTATGGAGAGCTGCAGGACAGCCTGTCAGGTTGCCAGAAAAAAAAACAACAAACCTCTTACCATGGAAATATCCATTCTGTATGAAACTCACGGCTTTGCAGCGTATCTCCTACAACCTTATTATATCCTTGGCTGCTTTCCTGTTAGAAGCCCAGGAGTCCCTATGAGCAGAGATAAATTCCTCCTGGGATGAGTTGAAGGCAAGCTGATGTCAATCCCTGTTTTGGGGCTTTTTGGACACATGAGCCCCTGGCTGCCCTGCTGGGGGTCCTCACCCCCCGGGTGGGGGATGCCAACCCCCCTCCCAGCCCTGCCGAACCCCCTTCGCTGCTGGTTCGGGAGCTGTTCCCCGCTGCACCCCTCACCTCTGCGTCTCTGCTTCCCCGAGGTGGCCGAGCAGCTGATGACCATCGCCTACGAGAGCGGCGTCAACCTCTTCGACACAGCCGAGGTCTACGCGGCCGGCAAGTGAGTGTCCCGCGTCCTGCTGCCCTTCCCTGGGGTCCCTGTGACTGGTGCTGCTCCTCCTGGGGTCCCTTGCCATGGGTGGGGCTCTGGGGTGCCTGGGCATCCCCCTTCTCCCTTGGGGGGGCACAGAGAAACCTTTCTTTTTGGAGCACTCTTAACAAAAAAAACCCAAAAAAACACACAAACAAAAAAAACCCCTCAAAATAAAAAAAAACCCGCAAAACAAACAAACAAAAAAAGCCCCAAACCAAACCCCTTTCCCCCAGCTGAAGAGTGGAATGTGTCACTCGTGCCACCTGAATAAATGAAAAGTCAGGGTGTATCTTTGCGGTGACAAGTGGCCTGTGCTGGTGACAGCTCCTGGCGTGGGACCCGCTCTGCTGCAGCGGAACTAATGCTCTTAGTGTCGCTGCAGGATTGGGGGGAGAAAAAAAATCTCTCCATAATATATTTGACTTTGGCTGATTCATATGACTTTATCATGTAAAAGGTGGATGGGGATGTCACCTCCCTGGCACGGGGATGAAGCGGCCCTGCCTCCCCAGAGCAGGGGCACGTAGGGGCATGGGTCCATCCCTCTGGGAGCAGATGGACGAGATGCTTTGTGTTGATGCAGGGGACCAGTGTGTCACTGTCACATGGGGAGGGGAGGCTGCCTGGCTGGGAGTGGCGCAGGGTCCCAGGGTGCTGGCAGCCAGGACGGGGTACCCGGCACCGAGCATCCTCCCGCCTCCCTCACCGGTGCTCCCCCGTCTCTCTCTCGCGCAGGGCTGAGGTCATCCTGGGAAACATCCTGAAGAAGAAGGGCTGGAGGTACCGTACCCCCCGACGGGGCTCCCCTGGGGCCCCTCGGGCAGATGGGAATCCTTTTTGGTTTTAAGAATGATGGATGGTCAGTGATGCTGGCCCTGGAGCGGGCGCCTGCACGTGCGAGGGCTACGCCCAGAGCAGCCAGCCCACGCTCCTGCGGCAGCCAGACCTTTCAAGAGCCAAAAATCCCTACTTTCCTGGATTTTTTGGGTATAGCGCTTCCCAAAGGCTCGGACCCCCAGCCTGTGGTGCTGCCCCGGCGGTGGCACGGGACCACCATCTCTGTGCAGTTAGCACAACTTCTGAGCGCGTCCACCACCGCTGCCACGCATGGGGTATCCAGACAGGTGGTTTCTCAGGACGGATGATGTGCCCATCAGCATCCTTATCTGCGTACGTAGGGCTGCGCATTGAGGATGCAGAGCTGTGATGGGATTCATCCTGGGCAGCCTGGCAGGAGCTGACACCTTGTCTAACTGATGCCCATTAGCACGTGTTGGGTGGTTTTAAGAGCATTTACATAATCTTTATGAAGACCTCCCGTGTGTGTCATATCCAGCCTTCAACTGAAGAACGGGCTCTGTCCAAAATCAGCATCCCCTGTGGTGGGGGGTGAATATTCAGTAAGAAATATTCTGGATACTGGGGAGGAAAAAAAAACCCAAACCAGTTCAGTGTGGCAGAAGCTGGGGAAATTGCGTTGTACACGTCCAGCTATGCAGCAAGGCAGTTTGTGAATGATAAATCTTTGATTTAATATCATGTGAGAATTTATAGGTTAATTCAGTGACTGCATCGCTCTTGGAGGTTTAATGACTCTGGGAATACCGCTGGTAATGAGCAGCGCTGGATGTGGGTACCAGGAGGGAATAGCGCTGTGGCCCTTGGTTAAGGGCTCTGGAGATTCCTTACTCTATATTTAATTTTTTTTTATTTTGTCAATTCACCTGAATTAGCTTTAGCTTGGGGGTCTTGTTGGGTTTGTTTGCCTTTTTTTTTTTTTTGAATGATAATGTTTCTGTTCTGTTTGCAGGAGGTCCAGTCTGGTCATAACCACAAAACTGTACTGGGGTGGAAAGTAAGTCTCCTGGTTACTCGTGACGGTGTTTGCTGCCGCGGGCTTTCCCTTTCCCAGCCGTGCAACCGGGGGTTTGTTGCTGCCATTCTCTTTCTCTGGGAGGGTGACGGCCCCATCCTCACGCTGCCCTGCCAGAATCCATACCCCTCTGCTTGGAAATCAGAGCATCACGGAGTGGTTTGGGTGGGAAGGGACGTCAAAGCCCACCCAGTGCCACCCCTGCCATGGGCAGGGACACCTCCCACTAGCCCAGGTTGCCCAAAGCCTCATCCAGCCTGGCCTTGAACCCCTCCAGGGATGGGGCATCCACAGCTTCTCTGGGCACCCTGGGCCACTGCCTCACCCCCCGCACAGGAAAACATTTCTTCCTCACATCTCATCTCCATCTCCCCTCTTCCAGCTTCAAACCGTTCCCCCTCGCCCTATCGGACAGCAGCTTTGCAGTCAGGCCATACCCAGAGCAGGGCTGTGCCCACGATAAATGAACATAAATTAACCACTTATCCCAGCTGCTGCTGCCTTTGGGACCTGGAATCCAAATGGGGTTCGGGGTGTCTCTGCTGTATGAGCTGTAACATCATTTTGGGGATGTTTAAAGCAGAACACAAAATTAGTGCTTCCCGATCATCAGCCTTGGCTCTCTAACCGCTGGGTACCTGTTCTTCCTCTGCAGGGCTGAGACGGAAAGAGGGCTTTCGAGAAAACACATCATCGAAGGTACGCGGGGCACGGGGCGGGGGTCTGGCCGTGGCGTGGGAACCAGCTCGAACGCCTGGGGTTGGCCTGGGAAGCTTTTGTTATTTGGTATTTGCAGAATCCAGCCACGTTAGGGTATGAGCTCCTTGTTAAGGTAATGCTGGAGAAAGTTTTTCAGCAACATTTTGTTGACTTTTCCCTTGGGTAACCCCCCAGGAGGGGGTGTCCTGGTGGCACTAGACCCAGAGGTGCTCAGGGAAGTTGCAACCATGCCACAGGCCATCCAAACCCATCCACCTGCCATTTCTTATCACAGAATCACAGGGTGCTTTGGGCTGGAAGGGACCTTAAAGCCCATCCAGTGCCACCCCCTGCCATGGGCAGGGACACCTCCCACCAGCCCAGGTTGCCCAGAGCCTCGTCCTCCATTTCTTGTGGAGCTACTCCATGAAATGATAGAAAAATACCAGCAGGAGTTGAAATAACTTCACAGAAAACAGCAAATAACGTTAAGGTCAGTGTTAGCTATTTTCTATAAATACATTTGGCAAAAATGACCATTTTTTTCCCACCCTAAAATCCAGCTAACTCTTTCAGACTGCTCTATTTTGGCTTGTTCTTCAAGAACATTCATCAAAACATTTTGTTCCTGGGAAGATTGGTGGAAAATAAGTGTTAGCAATCCTCTTCTCTCTCTCATGCACATATATATACACACACACACATATATATATACACACACATATATATATATGTATGTAGGCTTTGAATCCATATCCCAGCAGCTCCCCCTGGAGAAGCCGGGTGGGATGGGATGGAGGTGACTTGGTACCCGGTGTCAGTTCTGATCCAGATCTCAGCCTGATTAAAAAATAAAATACATTCTAGTGGAAGGGGGAGCTCTGCATGTGGGGAAACTGGTGGTTTGTTAATCTGGCTGCGCAGATGTGGGACAACATCTGTGCGTGGTGCATCCTGCCCGTGCGTGATACAACTGTGTATATAGTATAGGCATATAAATATATGTATACATACAGAAATATAAGGAGCTCTGGTTTTCGCCGTATGGTTTCGTACCCATCGGCTCCGTGCCACCGCATCCTGCCCCTCTCTGACAGGTCCTTGCCTGTGTTCCCAGGGCTGAAGGCGTCTCTGCAGCGGCTGCAGCTGGAGTACGTGGACGTCGTCTTCGCCAACCGCCCCGACAACAACACCCCCATGGAAGGTCAGTGGGAGTCAAAGGTCTGAGCCCGGCTGATCCCGGCTTTCAGGCTCAGACCTGTGACGGCAGGCAATGAGAATCAATTTTGTGTTAAATATCCAGGTGGGGCAGCTCGAATACAGAATACCTCATTTGTGATATCCTAGAGCTCGGGGTATTCACACTTCAGTGAAGTGTGTTTGTATCTCTTGGAAGGAAATTGAAGTTTCCTTTATTTCCCAGTGGCAGCTTTAATGTTGTTTGAGGTTTTTTATTTCCTTTTCCTGATTCCTTCACATGAAATGAATCTGTGTTTGCATTTAAGGCAGGGCTGTGCCAAATTAAACCTGTTTATCCCTCCCCCTGGAGAGGGGAGCGTGCCACCGCTGTGTCCCCATCCGTGTCCCCATCCCCGGGCTGCCCGGACGGCACACGCTTCTCCTGGTGCTAGAGCCGGGGCTGCGACCCAAGGCATGGCCAGAAATGAGACGATGGGCGAGCTTCGGGTTTGAGCAGTGGAGTCACTGCGGGACCTGTGACCAGCCGTGCGCTTTAACCCTGTTCCATCGTTGCTGGTAACGATCTGTGTGTGTTCGGTACGTGACAGTACAGCTCAGCTATCCAGGAATCCTCACCGGTATGTTCTGGGGTCAGTGCCCCATTTCACAGGCACCGGTTCCCCTCCCTGCCCTTCTCCCATGGGAGCGAACACCGGCACCCGCGCTGTGGCCGCAGATCAGCTTCCCAGCTCAATCAGACCCGCACCAAGGCAGGCGAGCAGGCTGCAGGGGCTGTCAGGGGTGGGCACACGTACACCAAACAAACCTGGAGCTTGGCAGGCTCCTCCGAAGCTCCTGGCTTGGCTTTCCATGCTCATGACACCTATTTTCTT
>NW_010132890.1:11246-14638 GCF_000699245.1 Pterocles gutturalis | reverse complement strand
CCCCGGATGGATGGGGGTACCACTGCCCAGCCGTGCTGGCAGCCACGGGGACAGGGACCTGGCCTGGGACTGAGGGTTTGCAGCAGCTGATGAGGTTGAGGAAGATGGGATGTTGTATCCTGGAGGCAGAAGTGACCTCTCTGCTCAGTCAGCTGGCACCTAGCGAGGCGGTGCAGGAGAGATTCCCGCGCAGCACAGCCCATCGCGGGCGCTCGCAGCTCCGAGGATGCTCCAGATCCCGCCAGCGGTGCCGGAGTGTGGCGCCGGGGTCTGAACCGCGGTGCTTGGTGAGATTCTGAGCAGGGTGAAAAAAAGGGGATGTTTTATTATGAATGGTGTGGTGTTGACTCTTTCTGTGCGCTTCGTGCTTTTTTGTGGTTCACCTACTAAGCCACTTCCATCCCAGAGCATCTGTTGGGCCATCTGTCGGTTCTGCGCTCCCTGGCACGCACCGTCAGCGCCAAGCTGCCTTTGCAAGCCGCACGGTCCCCGCTCCATCTCCTTGCGTGCCCGCGCTTTTCCCACGAGCAAACAGCCGCTTCCGATGGCGAGCGGTTTGTAGGTGACCCTGAAACCTCCCCTGCTCGTGCTGCTGCTGCTGAGCCGCGAGTGTTGGCAGAAAAGCGGCTGTGTGCTGGAAGGCACGACCGAAGAAATCAAAGGATGAACTTTGGATGCTCATTTTCTTCACTCGCTGCCTGCAGGGAGGTGAGGTTTCTCTGCCATCGCTCGGGGTGCCCCAGCTGCTGCGATGGCTGCGGGTATCAGCGGCGATGGATCGACTCTTCAGGGATACAGGAACACTCGTCTGGCCAGAGCAGCATCGCTCCCCTGGGCTGGCGACGGCCCCGCTCAGCAGCGTGGGGAATGGAGAGATAATAAGAAAAAATGAGAGTTTAATAGAGATTTATTTATTGTCGGTGGCTCTGGTCCCCAAAGCGGCAGGTGAAGCTCAAAAGTCTTGGAGCAAATTAAAAAAGCTTTCCATCGTAAAAATGAAACACAATATTAGTGGCGAGGCACCTCTGGGGATGTGCAAAGCTCTTTGCATCACGCTGTGGTTGGGTCCGTCACGTCCCTGGCTGGGACATCCATGTCCCTCCTCCTCCTCACCCGGACCTCAGCTCTGCTGGGACAGGCAGGATGAGGCCCCCCCCAACCGGGGACCCCGGGAGCTGGGCGATGGGCAGGATCTGTGCTTCTTGGCAGGTTTCACACCTCGCTAGTCAGGCTGGAGATCTGATCCCCCAGCTGTGCTGGCACATGCTTTTATTTCGTGCCCCGAGCGGCTTTTCCAGCAGATGAGGAAGGGCAGCTCCGGAGGGTCCCGGGTCCCTGGTGAGACCCCCCCCGGTGTCACTGTGCCAGGGTCCGGGCACCCGCTGCAGGGCCAGCCCCGCGCCCCAGCCCCGGCAAGAGGGAGGGAAGGTGGCGTGGTTCCTACCGGAGAACTTCAAGCTGCTTCAGAATTATTCTTATGCTGCTGGAGGCTGTTTTCTGGGTTTTGAAAACATTTGTTTGTATTTTTGAAAAATCTTTTCTTAAACGATGCCATTTGTGCCGTGCAGCTGGCAGAGCGAGCGGTCCAGGCATGTGCTCGTCACAAAGCATCCCATGGCCGTGCCCGCGGGAGCAGGCACTGGGAAACAAGAAGATATATATGTGTATAGATAGATAGATAGATAGATAGATAGATAGATAGATATTTTTTAAAGTTTTTTTTTTCTCTGAGCTGACCTCAGTTTTTCTTGAAAGGAGTAAAGGTGGGAGAAATGAAAACAACCGCGGACCGAAATGTGTAAGAGGCGTACGATGAAATATTTGTCAAAATTCCTAAATGGTAGCTCAGCAAAAATAGCAAATGCAGGGCAGTGAGAGGCTGGAGGGAGGGATGGCGGGGCAGGTCCCCTCGCACACAGCGTGCCTGCGGGTAGCTGCTTGATAACGGGGGGTTTTGGTGGGCTAGTACATGCTTGAGAGTGAAATGCTCAGAAATAGAGACAAGTATGGCTTTGGCCCAAATGAAGAAGAAAAAAAAAAAAAAGACAATATCAGGGATTTGAAGCCTACTCTTCATGGGGGAAAGCAATTCCCCAAGGCAACGATTCCCTGGGGAGGAAATCTGCCTTTCAGGGGAGGGCAGGAGGCACCGTGTGTTGTGCATCCCTCCGAGGTTATAAATGGAGATCTCATCATCGCTAGCTGCTTGTCGTGCCTGCAGGAGGAATCTCACAACAACATCAAGATTGGCAGTGACATCTCCCCTCTGCCAAGCATTTTTTTTTCCTCCATAAATAGGATGAGAATCCTGACGATATGGAAGGCAGCTCATCTTCACCTTGAGACAGCTCTGCCCAGAGTCACTGCCCGAGTGACAGCAGAGATGCCAGGGGCTGGAATACCCACGCAGGGCTCCTCTGGCCAGCCCTGCCCCTGGCCGGAGTCATTTCACCCCAGTCTGATGGCTCAGAAATCCCTGCTGTAGCTGCAGACCGTGGGCTTCTTGCCGCTTTCCCAGGGGACAAGCACGCTGAGATGCGGCAGTGCCCGCTGACTGCGAGGTGCCTCGTGTGGGATGGAGTGTGGTGACCAAATAAGATTTTATTTTGGTTCTCGGTGTGGGTTTAGCCCCTTTTTGTCTAGTGAAATGCAGCCGGCACAGTCCGAAGGTCAGCAAAAAAAAATGAATTTATTATGCAGCTGGGGTGGTTGTATGTGCCCTGCTCGGTCCCAGCTCCCGCAGCAGCGATGCCACGGGCACTGCCTATCCCCCCACAGGGCCGGGTACCCCCCGGCTGCTCCCAGGGAGAAATCAGGCTTAAAGAGGAGTTGCAAACAGCAAGCTGGGGCTATTTTCCTTGCAGCAGCAGCAAGGCATCCTACTCTGCGACCTCCTGGGCAACCATGAGGGATAGATAATTTTTTCTCCTTTTCTTGCAAGCTAAAGCTCATGATGGGTATTTCCCCCCTGCAAGAAGGCAGGGCTGCTCCGTGGGGTCTGATGGGTGGAAATTCAAGTTCCCGTCCTGGTGCCCGCAGCCTTGGGGGCTTCCATCCCCCCGAAGGCAAGCGAGGACCGCGGCACTGCTGCGCTAAGGCGGTGCGCTGGGATTTGCAGCCGTGCCGCCCACTTGTCCCACAGCACCGTGGGGTTCAACCATCCAGCTTCGTTGTTTTGTCCCCAGCATCCCCATATTCCTAGTAAAGAGAAGCAGAACCTAATTTATGCTTTTAGTAAACACATTTTATTTATCTTTTATTTTTCAACTGTGCTGCCCTCTTGTGTTAAATTTTAAAATATTATCACAAGGCACTGGTAGGCAATAGCCAGGTGGTAAAAGCAGTTTTTAAACAACTGCGGGATAAATCACAGAATCACAGAATCACAGAAT